>NC_090734.1:34714325-34726825 GCF_036898095.1 Palaemon carinicauda | reverse complement strand
CTGAGCTGGAGACAGTTTCTTTGAAAAATACGTCACCGGATACTCTTCACCATCACAACCTTGTGATAATACCGCTCCAACACCCACGTCGCTAGCATCCACAACCAAGCAAAAAGGCTCCTTAAAATTCGGAGTTTTAGGTATTGGAGTGTTAATCATGGTTGACTTCCACTTATCAAAAGCATCCTGATATTCTGCAGTCCAGCAGAAACGCTGACCTTTCATAAGCAAGTTGGTCAGTGGATTAGCCACATCTGCAAAGTTCAATACAAACCACCTATAATAACCTACCATCCCCAAAAATCGGCGAATACCTCTTCGATTCTCAGGTACCGGAAAATCGAGGATTGACTGAATATTTACTGATTTTGGGAGAATTTTGCCCTGTCACACCTCATGACCTAAATAGATTATTTTGGCTTTTGCAAAATCACACTTGTTTAAATCAATCACCAGACCAGCTGCACGCAGCCTCTCGAACAAACATTCCATGTTTTTCAAATGAGACTCCCAACTATTACTGTAAACTACAAGGTCATCTATGTAGACAACTACCCCCTCTAACTTATCAATAACTTGATTCATCAACCTCTGCAAAGTGGCAGAGGCATTTTTTATACCAAAAGGCATGACATTGCATGAATACAAACCTTCCGACGTAACAAAAGCTGATATTTCTATAGCCCTTTCTGTTAATGGAACTTGCCAATAACCCTTTAAAAGATCCAACTTTCTTATGTACTTGGCAGCGCCGACATCATTTATGCAATCTTCCACCCTGGGCAGAGGAAAACAATCGGACTCAGTAACTCCATTTACCTTACGATAGTCGAAGCACATTCTTTGTCCTCCCCCTCCCTTTTTGACTAGCACTACTGGAGAACTCCACGGGCTGAAACTCCTTTGAATTAGATCATGACGTAGCATGTAATCTACCTCTTGCTTAATGATGTCCCTTTTGGATGGATTCACTCTATAGGGATGTTGTTTAATGGGACGAGCATATCCCACCTCTACATCATGCATAGGTAGACTGGTTAGTCCTGGAACGTCCTGAAATAAAACTGCCAACTTTGTTATCAAGTTCATTACCTCCTTGGATTGGGTGGCACTTAAATGATCCAACATCCGGGGTAGATTTCCCAAAGCTACGGAATTTCCCAGCAAACTCATACTGGAAGTTTCCCCAAATTCTTCTTTCTCCTCCACCTTGGCTAAAGACAGAACTGGTCGGAAGGTTTCCCTGCCCTGGTAGGCTTTTAGCATATTAACATGGCATACTTGAGTCTTCTTCCTGCTGTCAGGGGTTACAACAACATAGTTTAGGTCATTCACCTTCTTTAAGATCTTCCAGGGCCCCGAGAATTTGGCTTTAAATGAATTGCCTGGAATTGGAAGCAACACCAACACCTCTTCGCCAACCTGAAAATTTCGTAATTTGGTTTTCATATCATAACGCTCTTTCATTTCTCTTTGACTCACCTCCAAAGTTTTTAAAGCAAGATCCCAAGAATTGCTCAACTTTTCCCTTGAATCCCTTAAAAAGTCCAGCAAATTTACCCGAGGTTTTACTCCCTCCCAGTGATCCTTCACTACTTCTAAAGGTCCCCTTACTTTATGACCAAAAGTTAGTTCAAATGGAGAAAACCCTATTACATCACTAGGAATAGATCTGAAAGCAATTAATAAATAAGGAATTACCTGGTCCCAATTCTTGGGTTCCTGATGCACATACTTACTAAGCATTGATTTTAATGTTTGGTGAAATCTTTCCAGTTGTCCTTGGCTCTGTGGGGGATAAGGCGAAAAAGTTACATGCTTTATGCCTAATTCTTCTAAACCCTGTTTAAATACTTTACTTTTAAAATTACTCCCACAATCAGACTGAATTACCCTGGGTAAACCAAATTTCGAAAAGAACCCAAGCAAAGATTTAAGAACCCTCCCAGCATGTATACTCCTTAAAGAAATTGCCTCAGGATACCGTGTGGTCTTATCCATCAGTGTCAAAATATATTGATTTCCACTGCTGGTCCTTGGCAAAGGGCCAATTATATCAATTATTACCTCTTCAAAGGGTTTTCCAATGGCTGGAATTGGCTGCAGTGGTGCTTTCGGGATTTTCTGATTCTGTTTCCCCATCGTCTGGAAGATTTTCCAGGTCTTCACGAACTTCTTGATGTCGCTTCTAAGAGAAGGCCAGAAAAACAAATTTGAAAGTTTTTTAAAAGTTTTATTTATAACTAGATGACCAGACAGAAGGTTGTCATGAGCTATCTCTAATAACTTAAGTCTGTAGTTTACTGGTACCACAATCTGTTCTCTCACCTTCCATGCATCTGCAGGTGCTCGCTTTGCTCGACTTATACTTTTCAACACTCCGTCCTTCCATTCTTAATGAGGAAGACTATTATCCTAACTGACTTGCTTACTCCTCTCCTTCTCAAACTCCGCTTTCTGAGTCGCCGCAAATGTATCAATTGCCCATTTACCATTCTCGTCCTTCACGGAAGACGACATGGGATTTCCAGTTACACTTACCTCAGAACCATTTTTCTCAAATAACTTATCGAGCCCCATATAGTCCATCTCCCTGGACTTGCCTTGCGCTCCCGAACGCATGACCACAAAAACAGGCTTTTCAGTCTTTACCGAATTACCTTGCACCAGAGGACAATTACCTGGAGTCCGCACCTCACAGTCGTTGGCCACTATCACGTCCACCCCCTTTATGGGTAATTCATCCACTATTGCCAGACTCATGGGTCCTTTTACCTATTTAGAGTTTAACACTAACTCTACCAAGGGGCATGCCGTTACTGTTCTCGGGAATCCCCCCAGTAACACAAATTTCTCCTGTCCCTGGCTTAGTCCTTCAGTCAATACTGAACGCAAATTATGGATTACGCCGCTCCCGTGTCCCTTAAAAGCTTTACCCGTCTCTTCGACCTATTCGGGCCTTTGATGCTCACTACACCTTCAAAGACATACTTTTTGAAACACTCATCTGCTGCAGTCGAATCCCGACCCAACTGACCCATTGGCTTTGCTTTATTCAACCACAACCGGCACTTCTCTTTTATGTGACCTAGTTGCCCACAATGCCAGCACACCAGTTTTCCACCTATCTTTGGTGACCCTGGCTTCTCACCTCTATCCGGTGATTCCTTTGTCCTCTTTCCAGTTGACTGACTAGTGCCTTTTCCACTTGGATTCCTTTTTGTGCCCCACTTTGCCTTATCACTGAACTGATAGTTCCCCTTGTGGGAAAGGAAAAACTCATCAGCTGCTACGGCCAAAGTATCCAAAAGATCCAACTTGAGATCCTCTAAGTGAGTTTTCAGATAAAAACTAATATTATTTTTAAATTCTTCAATGAGTATCAATTCTTTTAAAGCATCAAAATCTTCCACACCTTTATCTTTCAACCATTCCTGAAAAGCCACTCTTTTCCTCCGTGCAAATTCCACGAAAGTTTCCTCCCATCCCTTCTTCATATTTCGAAATTTCTGACGGTAGTCTTCAGGTACCAGCTCGTACGCTTTTAAAATCAAATTTTTCACTAGGGAATAGTCAGCACATTTCTTCGTTCAGGGCAGCATATATTTTCTGTGCTTTACCCATTAACCTGCATTGTACCAGCGTAGTCCAAATGTTTTCTGGCCATTCTAGCCAATTTGCTAGTTTTTCGAACACAGTTAAAAACTCTAAGGCTTCTGTTTCCTTAAAGACAGGCATTAATTTAATAGCATTCCCTATGTTAAATTTGCTTTCGGCAGGAACTTGCCTTTGGTGGAGTACTTGTAATTCATGCTTTTCCTGTTCTTTTTCCCTTTGTAATCTTAATTGTTCCTGTTCTCTTTCCCGTTGTATTCTTAGTTGTTCCTGATTAAATTTTGCTTGTAACATTACCTTTCATGAATTCTTTCCTCTTCCCTCGTGGCTATCTGTATATTCATTTTCTCTATTTGCAATCTTTCCAATTCTAACCTATCCTGTACCAAAATATATTCAGTCCTATCAACACTACTTGTAGTTTCTTTTTTCCATTTCTTAATGGCCGTCACTAACTGTACTAACTGAGTTCCTTTCTTCGTTCCTGGTGCTACAGAGATATCTATGAATTTTACAATTTCCTGCAACTCAACCTTCCTTAAATCCCCTATTTCTTCTTCCTAATCAAATTTATCTAAAAATTCTGCTACCTCAAAACCCACCGCTCCTACCGGATCTTCACCTTTGGCCGACATTGTCTCTCGTCTTAATAATATGAAGAAAAGAAAAGCAAAGAATAAGTGTAGAATTACCCTTTTGTTTATGTCTCAATCTTTTTCTTATTTACTCTGATGCCGAACTGGAAAACCACTATTAACTAGTTCTACGGAATGTTTTTACTTATGCTGGCAAGGTCGCCAGTGTTACCGGCCGGCCGACCTTCAAATACCAATTAGGCCTTGTTGCTTAATTTAAGGTGGCCTTAAGTAAACTGCCTTGCGGCTTTATTTTTACCAGGTTACCGAAGTACATCAAAACATCAGATTGGCAAACAAGAAAATAATCAAGAACAATCGTAAACAAAAGAGGGTAAAAAGAACCTTGGAGACGTCAATGATAATTTATTATACAATATATATATATATTTGAAAAAACACTCGGCAAAGCTGCTCATGTAAACAAAGTAGAAAATTACTTTGAAAACACTCTAATTTCATTTACTCAGTTATATAAATAATAAAGAAAACTTTCAGGACACAGACGGAAAACATACCACACTGAAAACATTTGGAAGACAAAAGAGTACTAGTAAGAAGTATAGAGGCACAAAAGATTCATATACTATCATCCACATTCGTCATCTTACAATAACTTGTTAATATAGAAAACTTAATAAGAAAGTTTAGAGCCTAGATAAGTACATATATTCCCTACCTACCAAAACACCTTTCGTGAACGAGAAATACACACACACACACACACATATATATATATATATATATATATATATATATATATATATATATATATATATATATATAAACACACATTATATTAACGCAATTTCGTCCTCCGATGGTACTCATTAAGTAATAATTTTAGAGTCGACTTGATACATAAAATGGCACATGGAATGATCTGACAAGCCTTAAGAGTACTTGTCACGAGACCTCAGAGGGTCCAAAACGCTATTGATCTATTGCCGATCCTTGGAGTTGCTCACCAGCACAAAACCGTCCTCCTAAACCAAGGGATACATAACTTCCAGCACAACACAACCCTCTTCACTAAGGGAATAAGCAATGGCACTAAACCATACCTGTTTTTCAGGCCTCCCTGGGCCAAACGCTAGCGAACTATGGTCGTCCAAATTAGCACCAACTGTTGCTGCTGCTGAAGTATTGATCCTGGATTACGGTTATCAGACCACTGATGAGCACTAGAGTTTCTTAGTACAATATGTGGACTCCTCCTTAATCAAAATTATTTACCCTTCACCTTGACTCCCATTCCAGTCACGTGGAAGTCCAACTCACCATTAACATAACATGGAAAACAGAAAAGGGGCAGGAATTAACAACTGAACCTAAATACCTTCTTTACCAGCCCACAGATGGCAGGCTGGTGCACACTAAAGAAAAGCAACTTTTAATTTTGAAAAGATGAGAGCAATGTGTTACAATTATTACTCAAAAGCTAGAATTACGTTACAGCCCCTCCCTACCAAGAAATTTTTACGCAAGAAAAAATTTACACAAAAATAGTGAAGCAATCAAACAACTTGACAGGGGACACATAACAAAGCTCTCAATAACTAGGTTCAATAGAGTTTAGAGATAATCAAAAAAATTGTAAGTCCTGCAAAGGAAGAAGATTAAACAAATTTCATCAGTCATTCCCGGACCCCATCTTCTCCCTTCCTTTCCTAACCAACTATCTAAACCTAAACATACTTATCAAAAATTATCAAAAACAAATTATCCCAGCACCAAATTGACCAAAATACTCTGAAATATAGGTACCCAAATGCTAAACCTAACTTAAACTTAACATAAACATCAGCCAGGGGATGGTTTGGTATTTGTTACCAGGAGTCCATCCCCCTGGCACATGCTGAAAACCCACAGGGGTGCAGCCAAATCTAGAGCTGTACCCATGCTTACACAAGATTCTGTCCAAAGTCTTCCCTAGGTAAAAAACCTTTCCTCGGCGCTTTCACCTTTATAGCTTCTTCATATTTAACACAGAAGGTTTACAAGATCATAAACCCCAATCCTGAGAAGAAAAAAACAATGCATTAAAACAAAGAAATAACATTTAATAAAGATACAAATAACTCCCGTTTTTGTATCAACAAAAGGCCTTTTCTCCTCACTGTAAATTACAAAAACAATAAAAGACCTGTAACAGAGAGCCTGTTATCTTGACAAGGCATCAGGGATGATATTCTCTCTTCCAGCGATATGCTGAATTAGTAGATCCCACTCCTGGAGACAAAGGCTCCACCTAAGGAGGCGGTTATTCTTATTTTTCAATAAATTCAAGAACACCAGTGGATTATGATCCGTTCTTACCACAATAGGTCCTGTGCTACCACTTAGGTAAACCTCAAAGTGCTCCAAGGATAAAATGAGTCCTAAAGTCTCCTTTTCAATTGTTGAATATTTCTGCTGAGCTGGAGACAGTTTCTTTGAAAAATACGTCACCGGATACTCTTCACCATCACAACCTTGTGATAATACCGCTCCAACACCCACGTCGCTAGCATCCACAACCAAGCAAAAAGGTTCCTTAAAATTCGGAGTTTTAAGTATTGGAGTGTTAATCATGGTTGACTTCCACTTATCAAAAGCATCCTGACATTCTGCAGTCCAGCAGAAACGCTGACCTTTCTTAAGCAAGTTGGTCAGTGGATTAGCCACATCTGCAAAGTTCAATACAAACCGCCTATAATAACCTACCATCCCCAAAAATCGGCGAATACCTCTTCGATTCTCTGGTACCGGAAAATCGAGGATTGACTGAATATTTACTGATTTTGGGAGAATTTTGCCATGTCACACCTCATGACCTAAATAGATTATTTTGGCTTTTGCAAAATCACACTTGTTTAAATCAATCACCAGACCAGCTGCACGCAGCCTCTCAAACAAACATTCCATGTTTTTCAAATGAGACTCCCAACTATTACTGTAAACTACAAGGTCATCTATGTAGACAACTACCCCCTCTAACTTATCAATAACTTGATTCATCAACCTCTGAAAAGTGGCAGAGGCATTTTTTATACCAAAAGGCATGACATTGCATGAATACAAACCTTCCGACGTAACAAAAGCTGATATTTCTATAGCCCTTTCTGTTAATGGAACTTGCCAATAACCCTTTAAAAGATCCAACTTTCTTATATACTTGGCAGCGCCGACATCATTTATGCAATCTTCCACCCTGGGCAGAGGAAAACAATCGGACTCAGTAACTCCATTTACCTTACGATAGTCGAAGCACATTCTTTGTCCTCCCCCTCCCTTTTTGACTAGCACTACTGGAGAACTCCACGGGCTGAAATTCCTTTGAATTAGATCATGACGTAGCATGTAATCTACCTCTTGCTTAATGATGTCCCTTTTGGATGGATTCACTCTATAGGGATGTTGTTTAATGGGACGAGCATCTCCCACCTCTACATCATGCATAGGTAGACTGGTTAGTCCTGGAACGTCCTGAAATAAAATTGCCAACTTTGTTATCAAGTTCATTACCTCCTTGGATTGGGTGGCACTTAAATTATCCAACATCCGGGGTAGATTTCCCAAAGCTACGGAATTTCCCAGCAAACTCATACTGGAAGTTTCCCCAAATTCTTCTTTCTCCTCCACCTTGGCTAAAGACAGAACTGGTCGGAAGGTTTCCCTGCCCTGGTAGGCTTTTAGCATATTAACATGGCATACTTGAGTCTTCTTCCTGCTGTCAGGGGTTTCAATGAATTGCCTGGAATTGGAAGCAACACCAACACCTCTTCGCCAACCTGAAAATTTCGTAATTTGGTTTTCATATCATAACGCTCTTTCATTTCTCTTTGACTCACCTCCAAAGTTTTTAAAGCAAGATCCCAAGAATTGCTCAACTTTTCCCTTGAATCCCTTAAAAAGTCCAGCAAATTTACCCGAGGTTTTACTCCCTCCCAGTGATCCTTCACTACTTCTAAAGGTCCCCTTACTTTATGACCAAAAGTTAGTTCAAATGGAGAAAACCCTATTACATCACTAGGAATAGATCTGAAAGCAATTAATAAATAAGGAATTACCTGGTCCCAATTCTTGGGTTCCTGATGCACATACTTACTAAGCATTGATTTTAATGTTTGGTGAAATCTTTCCAGTTGTCCTTGGCTCTGTGGGGGATAAGGCGAAAAAGTTACATGCTTTATGCCTAATTCTTCTAAATACTTTACTTTTAAAATTACTCCCACAATCAGACTGAATTACCCTGGGTAAACCAAATTTCGAAAAGAACCCAAGCAAAGATTTAAGAACCCTCCCAGCATGTATACTCCTTAAAGAAATTGCCTCAGGATACCGTGTGGTCTTATCCATCAGTGTCAAAATATATTGATTTCCACTGCTGGTCCTTGGCAAAGGGCCAATTATATCAATTATTACCTCTTCAAAGGGTTTTCCAATGGCTGGAATTGGCTGCAGTGGTGCTTTCGGGATTTTCTGATTCGGTTTCCCCATCGTCTGGCAGATTTC
Source organism: Palaemon carinicauda (assembly GCF_036898095.1). Classification (NCBI taxonomy): domain Eukaryota; kingdom Metazoa; phylum Arthropoda; class Malacostraca; order Decapoda; family Palaemonidae; genus Palaemon; species Palaemon carinicauda. The sequence continues at coordinate 34,718,078 of NC_090734.1, read as the reverse complement.
CCAAGTCTTCACGAAGTTCTTGATGTCGCTTCTAAGAGAAGGCCAGAAAAACAAATTTGAAAGTTTTTTAAAAGTTTTATTTATAACTAGATGACCAGACAGAAGGTTGTCATGAGCTATCTCTAATAACTTACGTCTGTAGTTTACTGGTACCACAATCTGTTCTCTGCAGGTGCTCGCTTTGCTCGACTTATACTTTTCAACACTCCGTCCTTCCTTTCTAAATGAGGAAGACTATTATCCTAACTGACTTGCTTACTCCTCTCCTTCTCAAACTCCGCTTTCTGAGTTGCCGCAAATGTATCAATTGCCCGTTTACCATTCTCGTCCTTCACGGAAGACGACATGGGATTACCAGTTACACTTACCTCAGAACCATTTTTCTCAAATAACTTATCGAGCCCCATATAGTCCATATCCCTGGACTAGCCTTGGGCTCCCGAACGCATAACCACGAAAACAGGCTTTTCAGTCTTTACCGACTTACCTTGCACCAGAGGACAATTACCTGGAGTCCGCACCTCACAGTCGTTAGCCACTATCACGTCCACACCCTTTATGGGTAATTCATCCACTATTGCCAGACTCATGGGTCCTTTTACCTATTTAGAGTTTAACACTAACTCTACCAAGGGGCATGCCGTTACTGTTCTCGGGAATCCCCCCAGTAACACAAATTTCTCCTGTCCCTGGCTTAGTCCTTCAGGCAATACTGAACGCAAATTATGGATTACGCCGCTCCCGTGTCCCTTAAAAGCTTTACCCGTCTCTTCGACCTATTCGGGCCTTTGATGCTCACTACACCTTCAGAGACATACTTTTTGAAACACGCATCTGCTGCAGTCGAATCCCGACCCAACAGACCCATTGGCTTTGCTTTATTCAACCACAACCGGCACTTATCTTTTATGTGACCTAGTTGCCCACAATGCCAGCACACCAGTTTTCCACCTATCTTTGGTGACCCTGGCTTCTCACCTCTATCAGGTGATTCCTTTGTCCTCTTTCCAGTTGACTGACTAGTACCTTTTCCACTTGGATTCCTTTTTGTGCCCCACTTTACCTTATCACTGAACCGATAGTTCCCCTTGTGGGAAAGGAAAAACTCATCAGCTGCTACGGCCAAAGTATCCAAAAGATCCAACTTGAGATCCTCTAAGTGAGTTTTCAGATAAAAACTAATATTATTTTTAAATTCTTCAATGAGTATCAATTCTTTTAAAGCATCAAAATCTTCCACACCTTTATCTTTCAACCATTCCTGAAAAGCCACTCTTTTCCTCCGTGCAAATTCCACGAAAGTTTCCTCCCATCCCTTCTTCATATTTCGAAATTTCTGACGGTAGTCTTCAGGTACCAGCTCGTACGCTTTTAAAATCAAATTTTTCACTAGGGAATAGTCAGCACTCATTTCTTCGTTCAGGGCAGCATATATTTTCTGTGCTTTACCCATTAACCTGCATTGTACCAGCGTAGTCCAAATGTTTTCTGGCCATTCTAGCCAATTTGCTAGTTTTTCGAACACAGTTAAAAACTCTAAGGCTTCTGTTTCCTTAAAGACAGGCATTAATCTAATAGCATTCCCTATGTTAAATTTGCTTTCGGCAGGAACTTGCCTTAGGTGGAGTACTTGTAATTCATGCTTTTCCTATTCTTTTTCCCTTTGTAATCTTAATTGTTCCTGTTCTCTTTCCCGTTCTATTCTTAGTTGTTCCTGATTAAATTTTGCTTGTAACATTACTTTTCATGAATTCTTCCCTCTTCCCTCGTGGCTATCTGTATATTCATTTTCTCTATTTGCAATCTTTCCAATTCCAACCTATCCTGTACCAAAATATATTCAGTCCTATCAACACTACTTGTAGTTTCTTTTTTCCATTTCTTAATGGCCGTCACTAACTGTACTAACTGAGTTCCTTTCTTCGTTCCTGGTGCTACAGAGATATCTATGAATTTTGCAATTTCCTGCAACTCAACCTTCCTTAAATCCCCTATTTCTTCTTCCTAATCAAATTTATCTAAAAATTCTGCTACCTCTAAACCCACCGCTCCTACCGGATCTTCACCTTTGGCCGACATTGTCTCTCGTCTTAATAATATGAAGAAAAGAAAAGCAAAGAATAAGTGTAGAATTACCCTTTTGTTTATGTCTCAATCTTTTTCTTATTTACTCTGATGCCGAACTGGAAAACCACTATTAACTAGTTCTACGGAATGTTTTTACTTATGCTGGCAAGGTCGCCAGTGTTACCGGCCGGCCGACCTTCAAATACCAATTAGGCCTTGTTGCTTAATTTAAGGTGGCCTTAAGTAAACTGCCTTGCGGCTTTATTTTTACCAGGTTACCGAAGTACATCAAAACATCAGATTGGCAAACAAGAAAATAATCAAGAACAATCGTAAACAAAAGAGGGTAAAAAGAACCTTGGAGACGTCAATGATAATTTATTATACAATATATATATATTTGAAAAAACACTCGGCAAAGCTGCTCATGTAAACAAAGTAGAAAATTACTTTGAAAACACTCTAATTTCATTTACTCAGTTATATAAATAATAAAGAAAACTTTCAGGACACAGACGGAAAACATACCACACTGAAAACATTTGGAAGAGAGAAGAGTACTAGTAAGAGGTATAGAGGCACAAAAGATTCATATACTATAACCCACTTTCGTCATCTCACAATAACTTGTTAATATAGAAAATTTAATAAGAAAGTTTAGAGCCTAGATAAGTACATATATTCCCTACCTACCTAAACACCTTTCGTGAACGAGAAATACACACACACACACACACACACACATATATATATATATATATATATATATATATATATATATATATATATATATATATATATATATATATATATATATATATATATATATATATATATATAAACACACATTATATTAACGAAATTTCCTCCTCCGATGGTACTCAAGAAGTAATAATTTTAGAGTCGACTTGATACATAAAATGGCACAAGGAATGCTCTGACAAGCCTTAATAGTACCTGTCACGAGACCTCACAGGGTTCAGAACGCTATCGATCTATTGCCGATCCTTGGGGTTGCTCACCAGCACAAAACTTTCCTCCTAAACCAAGGGATACATAACTCCCAGCACAACACAACCCTCTTCACTAAGGGAATAAGCAGTGGCACCAATCCATACCTGTTTTTCAGGCCTCCCTGGGCCAAGCGCTAGAGAACTATGGTCGTCCAAATTAGCACCAACTGCTGCTGCTGCTGCTGCTGAAGTATTGATCCTGGATTACGGTTATCAGACCGCTGATGAGCACTAGCGTTTCTTAGCACAATATGTGGACTCCTCCTTAATCTAAATTATTTACCCTTCACCTTGACTCCCATTCTAGTCATGGGATATTCCAACTCACCATTAACATAACGCGGAAAACAGAATAGGGGCAGGAATTAACAACTGAATTTAAATACGTTCTTTACCAGCCCAGAGATGGCAGGCTGGTGCACACTAAAGAAACGCAACTTTTAATTTTGAAAAGATGAGAGCAATGTGTTACAATTATTACTCAAAAGCTAGAATTACGTTACAATATATATATATATATATATATATATATATATATATATATATATATATATATATATATATATATATATATATAAATATATACATTATTTGCGATCAACATCTCCTCATTTCCACACTGAAATTTAAACTTAAGGTTCCCAACAGAAAGGTACAACTAACCTTTTACAAA
>NC_090734.1:34679325-34701825 GCF_036898095.1 Palaemon carinicauda | reverse complement strand
TATATTTCTTCGTTGCCAAGTGTTAAGTCACTGCTCAAAAAAGTTTCCTTGACCAGGGTTCGATTCCCAGTTGGTCAGAAGCTATTGTTTTTGTGTGATTTCGCCAAGGGCACTGATCCCGAGGTCGTGAAGAGAATCCAGGCATGAATGTAAAAAACAAAATATGGCTTATTTGAATATAAATAAAAACATGTCTGAATTTTACAAAATTTATCATAAATCAAATGCCGAATCAAAAATATACCAATTAGCTATGATGGTGAATATATGTTGGTTTCAATTCTAGGTACAAAAAACCTTAATTTACTAGTTATAAGTACAGAAAAATTGTCATCGACATTTACCTTTCTTCATGGCCAAAGTTGTATGTCATTGTTCATACGGGTTTCCTGGACCAGGGTTCGATTCCCGGCCGGTCAGAAGCTATTGTCTTTGTATTATTTTGCCTGGGGCTGAGATACCGATGACGTTATGTGGATCCAGACTAATGAATGGAAAATATATGGCTTTTTTGGATATAAAAAATACCTCTAAAGTTGCAAAATTTATCATTAATCGAATGCCAAGTCAAAAACATAATAATTAGCTACGATGGTGAATATGGGTTGAATCCAATTCTAAGTAGACAAAACCTGAATTAATAATTACAGAATAATTGTCATTGACTTTTAATTTTTTTTCGTGGCCAAGTGGTATATCACTGTTCATACAAGTTCCCTGGACCAGGGTTTGATTCCCGGCTGGTCAGAAGCTATTGTCTTTGAGTGATTTCACATGGGACTCTGATCCTGAGGTCGTTAAGCGAACCCTGACATTAATGTATCAAATAATATATGGCTTATTAGAATATGAAAAACACGTCTAAATGAGCAAAATTTATCATTAATTGAATGTCAAGTCCCAGACATACAAATTTGCTAGGATGGTCAGGATGGATTGATTTCAATTTGAAGTACAAAAAACTGAATTCGACAGGTATAAGTCCAGAAGAATTGTTATTGACATTTTTCTTTATTCGTGGCTAAGTGGCATGTCACTCTTCATACAAGATTCCTGGACCAGCGTTCGATTCCCTGCTTGTCAGAAGCTATAGTCTTTTTGGGGTTTCTCCCGGGACTCTGATCCCGATATCGCTAAGAGAATCCAGACATTATTGTATCTAAAATATATGGCCTATTTTGATACATTTCCACATGTGCAAAAATTATCATTAATCGAAGGCCAAGTCACAATCATACTAATTAGCTACGATTATGATTATGGATTGATATCAATTCTAATTATAAAAGAACCTGAATTCGACAGGTATAAATACAGAAGAACTGTCATTGTCTTTTATCGTTCTTCGTAGCCAAGTGATATGTTACAGTTCATACAAGTTTCCTGGACCAGGTTTCGATTAGTGGCCCGTCAAACTCTATTTACTTTATGTTATCCCGTCTGAGGCTCTGATCCCGAGGTCATTAAGGGAATCCAGACATTAATGTTTCAAAAATATATGGCTTATTTGTATATGAAAACATCTAAAATTGCAAAATATATCATTAATCGAATGCCAAGTCACAAACATACCAAATAGCTACAATGGTAGAGATGGGTTGATTTCAATTCTAAGTATAAGAAACCCGAATTCGACGGGTATAAGTACAGAAAAATTTTCATTCACTTTTATATATTTTCGAGGCTAAGAGATGTGTCACTGTTCATACGTTTCCTGGACAGGATTTGATTCGCGTCCGTTCAGAAGCTATTGTCTTTGGGCGATTTCGCCTGGGCGTCTGATCCCAAGGTTGGAAAGAGAATCCAGGCGTTAATGTATCATAAATATTTAGCTTATTTGAATATGAAAAACACGTCTCAATGTGCAAAATTTATCATTATTCGAATACCAAGTCACAAACATTCCAAATAGCTAAGATGGCGAAAATGGGTTGACTTCCTTTCTAAGTAAAAAAAAACTTGAATTCGACTGGTATAAATACAAAAGAATTGTCTGACTTTTATCTTTCTTCGTGGCCAATTGGTATGTCACTGTTCGTACAAGTTTCCTGGACAAGAATTCGATTCCCGGCCTGTCAAAAGCTACTGAGTTTTTGCTATCTCGCCTGGGGCTTCATTTCCGAGGTTGTTAAGAGAATCCCGGCATTAATGTATAAGAAATATATGGCCTATTTCTATATTAAAAGCATGTCTAATTGTAAAATATGTATCATTAATTGAATACCAAATCACGAACATATCAATTAGATATGACAGTGAAGATGGGTTGATTTACATTCTGAGTACAAAATACCGGAATTCAACATATATAAGTAGAAAAGAGTTGCCATTGACTTTTATCTTTTCTCGTGACCAAGTGGGAATGCACTATTCATACAAGTTTCCTAAACCAAGGTTCGGTTCCCAGCCGGTCAGGAGCTACTGACTTTGTATGATTTCGTATGGGGCTCTGATCCCGAGTTCATATCGAGAATCCAGACATTAATGTATCCAAATAAATATGGCTTATTTGAATAGGAAAACTCATCTAAATGTGCGAAATTCATCATTAATCGAATGCCAAGTCACAAACATACCAATTAGTTACGATGGTGAAGATGGGTTGATATCAAGTCTAAGTACTATGAACCTGAATTCGACATGTATAAGTGCAGAAAATTTTCATTGACTTTTATCTTTCTTCGTGGTTAAGCGGTATGGTCAATGTCATACAAGTATCCAGGACCAGGATTCGCAACCCAGCCAGTCAGATACTATTGCCTTTGACTGATTTTGCCTTGGACCATGATCATGTGGTAGTTAGGAGAATCCAAACTTTACTCTCGCTCTCTCTCTCTCTCTCTCTCTCTCTCTCTCTCTTTTTATATATATATATATATATATATATATATATATATATATATATATATATATATATATATATATATATAAATATATATATATATGTATATATATATATATATATATATATATATATATATATATATATATATATATATATATATATATATATATATATATATATATATATACATACGTTTAGATGTGGAAAGTATATCATTAATTGAATGACGATAAACAAACATTCCCATTAGCTACGATGGTGAAGATGGGTTGATTTTAATTCAAAGTACAACAAACCTGAATACGACAAGTATATGTACATAAGAGCTGTTATGGACTTTTAGCTTTTTTAGTGGCTAAGTGGTATGGTCAATGTCATACAAGTATCCTGGACCAGGGTTTGAAACCTGGCCGGTCAAGTACTATAGTCATTGAGTGATTTTGTTTGGGGCTCTGATCCCGAGGTCGTTAGAAGAAACCAGAGTTTTAATGTATTAATACATATGAATTTCTGGAATTATGAAAAATACGTTCATGGGCAAAATATATCATTAATCGAATGCCAAGTCACACACCTACCAATTAGCTACAATGGTGAAGATGGGTTGATTTCTATTCTAAGCACAAAAATCCGGATTTCAACAGGTATATGTACATAAGAATTATCATTGACTTTATCTCTCTTCGTGCTAAGTGGAATGGTCAATGCCATTCAAGTAACATGGCCCAGGGTTCAAAACCCAGCCGGTCAGATACTATAGTCTTTTAGTGATTTCGCCTGCGGTTCTGATCCTAAGCTCGTTAAGAGAAACCAGACTTTTGTTTATTAATATATAAGGTTTACTTAAAATATGACAAAAATGTTTAAATGTGCAAAATTTATCATAAATCGAATGCCAAGTCTCAAACATTCTTATTAGCTATGATGGTGAAGATTGGTAGATTTCAATTCAAAATACAAAAAACCTGATTTTGTCAGATATATGTACGGAAGAAATGTCATGGAGTTTTATCTTTCATCGTGGCTAAGTGTTATGGTCATTGTCATACAAGCATCCTGGAGCAGTGTTCGTAACCCGGCCGATCAAATGCTATTGTCTCTTAGTGATTTCGCCTGTGGCCCTGATCCCAGGGTCGATAATAGAATCCAGACTATAATGTACTAATATATATGGCTTATTCAAATTATTAAAACCATGTTTAAATGGGAAAAAATTATTATAAATCGAATTCCAAGTCACAAAACTACCAATTAGCTACAATGATATATATATATATATATATATATATATATATATATATATATATATATATATATATATATATATATATATATATATATATATATATATATATATATATATATATATATATATATGTATATATATATATATATATATATATATATATATATATATATATATATATATATATATATATATATATATATATATATATATATATATGTATATATATATATATATATATATATATATATATATATATATATATATATATATATAATTTCTCCAGTAGTTTTTCATAGATTTAAGCACTTAATTAATTAGAATATTTGCTGTTTAAAAAACTATAGGCATTGCAGCTTTTTTCATATGAGGAATCGTATTCAGTTGTAAGTGCTATATAGGATGTAAATTGAGAGGCAAAGAAAAATTGGAGAGCTACTTCAATATGAAATAGTTGTTCATGCGACATTTTCATGGAACTTCAGATTGAAAAAAAGGTAGAACATCATTGAATATAAGAATAATTTTCTCTCTGGGTAAACGAATTAAGTTATATAGATACCGTAGAATTCAAGTTAAGAGTTGTAGATATTCTAAAATTAACGACTAATGTATATCAGCAGTTTAATTGTTTCACCATATATTATACTTTGCAATACATGAATTTTTTTTTTAAAAAACTACCGAGTGTATATCTTCATATATATATTTTTATATGCTTCTAGTGTGTATTTGACGATCTACTACTACTACTACTACTACTACTACTACTACTACTACTACTACTACTACTCTAAATAATAATAATAATAAAAATAATAATAATAATAATAAATTTAATAATAATAATTGAATCGTGATTACTTGATGTAAACCTTTTAATAATTTTTCTTTTTTCTTATTCATCTATTATTTTATAGTATTCAACTTAACACAGAGAGAGAGAGAGAGAGAGAGAGAGAGAGAGAGAGAGAGAGAGGAGAGAGAGAGAGAGAGAGAGAGAGAGAGAGAGAGAGAAATATTAGACCTCATGGAATGGTAAATCGGCCATTCAACCGGCATTGACAAAGCGTTTATTGCACCGACACCTTTTGTGCTCTTATCCTTTTCAGAGTTAATGGTTGACCTGCAATATTGATTGTATTTTCAAGATTAATTACTTTTGAGGAGGGAGACATATTGGCATCGTCCTTTAGGGACCATTGAGTTAGAAAAAATATTAAAAGAAAAAAATCCCGAATATCTGGAATGAGATGGATATCAGAGATTTTTTTTTCATTTTTTCATTAAGTGAGGACGATTAACGTTTGCACTTAATTATTATTATTATTATTATTATTATTATTATTATTATTATTATTATTATTATTATTATTATTATCATTATTATTATTATTATTATTATTATTATTATTATTATTATTATTATTATTATTATTATTATTATTATTATTATATCTTTTTTTTGGGAGGTGGGAACTATTGACCTATTTATTGCAATTATTTATGATGCTTCTATTCCATTAATGTTTAACTCAAACCGTCGCATATTTCTATGTGGAGTGCCATTAAAATAGCTGTAGTGAATTTAATGTAATCTTACCTACATTTAAGGCATTTAATAGACAATAACAGAGCCCATGTTTCACAAATAACTTGAATATCGCTCTCTGTCATATTTCCTATTCCATCATGCAATAGAGTAAATGACCCAACAATTCTAATTTGCAATATATATATATATATATATATATATATATATATATATATATATATATATATATATATATATATATATATATATTCTGTTATTTTTCTGAAGATTTCTCTCTTAGCATATAACAACAGACAAGAGCTGGCCAGAAGTTTATTTTGTATACCTTAATAGTTATTTATATTATAGTCATTACATTTGAAACGATTGAGAATAATCCGAGACTGTTAACGTCATACCATTAAATTAGTGATTTTCTTAAGTTCATTGTCTTTGCCCAAACCTTATACATTTACTAAGAAGTTACTATTTTTATACTATCCGATAACTAACGCAAATGTAAATATTGAAATAAAATTCTACCTACAGGTTCACAAAGACACCTGTAAAAAACTTATTCCACTGCTTCCAAGGAATATTTTACAAGACCTTCATAAATTTCGTAAATAATCATAGGAGAAACTGAAAGAGAAAGTTATCCTTTTTAGTTGAATTTTAAATACATGTTATTATTATGATTGTCACATTATAAAAATGGATGTCTGCTAAAAGTAACTGTGATGTCAAATAGTTCGACACACGGAATCTTAGACAGGACGTTCACTTTCGGATATTTTGGTCAATATTTTTCAGAAAACTGATAATCTTTCAATTTGTTTTTACAAATAATTTGTGTGATATTACTCATTAAAGCTTTTTTCAAGAAAATCCTATAATTTTCTCTAATGAAAGTTTCAACGTTGCGTTCTATGTTGATATGCTATATCTAAGGGATTGGAAAGACAAGATTAAATCGCAAAGATTTACGGACACCATTAAACAAGTCATCTGTCCTAAGATTTGAAGGACTCGTCTAGGATGGAAATCCTTGCACATTATCTCTAGTAAAAGGAATAATAATGTATTTTTTTAATACATATGTATATACTTTACTGGAAGTCAGATACTAACATTTTTTCCATTTTATGAATAGACAGTAGATAGTTTTACATGAATCATACAGAAGTTCAGGACAATTTGATATTTTCAACTTCTAAGAATGCATTCATAAGTTCATATTTATATTTTGTGGTCTCCTTAACGTAAACTAGAATTTATCATTTCCATTAGATGCCAACTGGTGAAAAAGAGATAAGAATAAAATAATGAGGATAGATTCTTTTCCCATTCTGATCGGCTGTGCTGTAGAACAAATGCATATCAAAAATAAAAAAAAAGAATCGGAGAGTATGTGTATTATATATTATGCCAAACGATAATTAGGAGGAATAGACTAATATAGGTTTCTTTTCTATTTCTTCTTGAATAAGAATTTTTTTTTATGAGAAGTGTGAACAGTTTTACATACCTTCAATAATGGAAAACAAACCCTACGATTAGGAAAAGCTTTTACCTTTTAAAGACTCATTTATCTAAGTAGTGCCTTTATACGAGTGAGACAATTTATCATGGAAGTATCTTTTTAATATATATTTCACGCGTAAGTGATCATCGAGGAAAAATTATAAATATAGCGATAATCATACGTATCTTTTCAGATTTATTTTCTTTCATGCATATGAACAATATAAAAGAACTATCGAAATTTTGGAATGTGATATAGTATTTTGTTTTTGTGGAGTCGTGAAATTAAAAACATAGCCGAAGGTGACTTCCTCTCAGGTTAATATATATAAAAAAATAGAAAAAATTCTGGAATAAAGTAAATATACTATCAAAATGTATTTGTTGATTCCAGAGAGAGAGAGAGAGAGAGAGAGAGAGAGAGAGAGAGAGAGAGAGAGAGAGAGAGAGAGAGAGAGTTGATATTACTTAAAAATTTTGGAAGATACACACGTTTGCGAAAATTATTTGGAATTGGGCAATGTTGAATGTTATTATAATAAAAAAAAATCACATTAAAGACATCTATTCCCTTTTCGTTTTTATTATGAATAATGTCAGTCTGTTTGGAAAATCTGGGATTTCATTCTTCAAGTCTAGCAAACAGAATCACGCATCGCTGTGATTTTATTTTTTAAGTCTACCAGACAGGATCACCCATTGCTGGGATTCAATCTTTCATGTCTAGCACACAGGATCACCTTTCGCTGTGATTCCGTTCTTTAAGTCTACAATACAAGATCACCCATCGCTGTGATTCCATTTCTTAAGTCTAGCATACAGGATTACCCATCGCTCTGATTCATTTTCTTAAGTCTAGCATACATGATCACCCATCACTTTGATATCACTTTTTAAGTTGTTTTTTGCTGGATCACCCATCGCTGTGATTTCAGTCTTCTTTATTTTGTACTGGACCACCTATCGCTGTGACTCCAATTTTATGACTTTTGTACTGGATCACACATTGCTGTGATTCCATTTTTGTCTTTTGTACTGGATCGCCCATCGCTCCGATTCAATTTTCATGTCTTTTGTACAGGATCACCCATTGCTGCGGCTCCCATTTTTTATGTCTAGCATGCAGGATCACTCATCGCTGCGATTCTCTTTTTCTATGTCAAGCATGCAGGATCACCCATCGCTGTGATTCCAGAATAGTTTTGTTGCTTATTTGTTTTGGATGCCTTGCAACCAGACAGACTACATGCCCAGCCATTGGCTTTCTCACGGTTTTGAGACCTAGACTCCTGTTCAATTATTTGCGAGGCTTGCTATTCTGTGATGGTTCTTTCCTGAATGGTATTTTTGCATCCATTTTGTATTCCACCTAACTCCATCCTTATCCTTTCTTTTGTAGGAATCTTGCAAGATCTAGGGTGTTTTACCCTCAATGTAATTTCTTTGGTGGTCAACACCATACCTTGAACTGTAGTGTTTGGTCTGGTAACTGTCTCCACTTGGAATTGGCAAAATGACTGCTGCTGAGATCTTTGAGTTTCTGGACTTAGCAGAACGACAAGGCCATGAGGGAAACACATTGCGAAGGTATATGTGGTAACTTCCAAATAAAGACCAGGGAAGAGCAGAGCAAGAAAAAGATGCGGTATGAGAGAGAACGAGAGACCGTGTATGAATTGAAGATGCGGAAAAAGGGCATTCGATTACCAAAGCTCAATAACTAGCCACCTTAACCCAATGGTGCCAAAGATCAGAAGGACAATAGCAAGAAGGTCCAGTGCATTGAAGGAGTCACCAAGGAATGCCCTACAGTTGAGTTGAAGGTTACCACGCCCCAGCCTAGCAAGAGGTGCCGACTAGGGGTAGTGAGCAATCTCAGACATAAGGTCTACAATTTGCTCTTGGGTCAAGAGCCCATGAAGAAGGCACAGCAAGTGCCCCTCGGGTGAATTAAGTCTGCCAAAATCGAGCCCAAAACTATGAGAACGTCATCTGCATAGGAAGACGAATGGCTTATTGACATTGACCTTCACGAGATAGATTGTTCAAGTTAGTAGGTTCAGGAGTCTCCATCTTCCACCCACAATCCTGAGCACCGTACCCACGTGAATTTTCTTCACGTGAAGCTGTGCTGCTTATCACCACTCGTGATAGAGCTACTAAAAAAACAAGGCCAAGGGTCTTAGATGACGCAAAAATGGAAGCACCCACCAGTCCAAAGACACTAAGTAGCCAGACAGAGCACATCAGATTCCAGCTGTTGGACAAGACGCTGAAAAATTACCGGGCAGCTGCCTACTCGAACGAGTTGGAAATAAATAATCTCTCTAAAGAGGACTTTTTGCTGAAGGATGAGGTGCACTTCAGAATCCCCTGAGGCTCTCACGATCCTGTTGAGGTCCTGCGCCAGCAAGTAGTTGTACCAGGTAACCTCCAGTTGTTGATGCTATGTATGTCCTATGAGGGACTGGGAGGACAATTTGGTGTAAAGTGTACTACCCATCTGATCCAGCATCAGTTCTGGCTGGGCTTGCACAAGATTGTCAAGGCTTACGTAGCCTCCTACCATCCTTGCCAAGTCATCGGTAATTCAAAGCAAACAGGGACGAGGGCTTCTCTCCAAACCATCCCATCCATAATTGTCAAAGAGCTAACAAAATTCTTTTATTAGTTTGTTTTCCCCAACCCACTCCAAAAAGACGAGTGTTTCCACTTCATGGCAGAGGAGTCAATACCCTTGACCGCACTTGTAACCCATTTTCCGCTTCCCCAGTGTCGAGTAATGTTGATCTATTCTAGGAGTGCTCGTAGCTGCTTCCAGAAACTGAAGAACAAGGTTCTAGCAAGAAGCCCCACCTGTATCATCTATTTGGACTGCATCGTAAATTTCTCCTAGACATGGGAAGAACTCCAAACTCTAGAATAGGAGCTCATGGGTATGGGCTTATATCTTGAGTATTTTGAATCATACCATGCTGACTATGAGTTCCCACTGACAGTCCTAACTGACTACAACCATTTAACCTACTTGACTCACTTCGGGAAAAAGGATAAGGGACTAATGAGGTGATACATAGACCTCCCAAACTACAATTGGAAGGTTGAGGGGATAAAGAACTCAGATAATAAAGTACCTGATTTGCTCTCCCAGCATTAGTGCTCAATGCACAGTGCCCTGTCCATAATACGTAGCCATAGTCAGTAGGTTAATGTAAGTTATATGAAAAGATATTATTTAGCATTGGTGTCTCCCCATGTTAATAAACTTCAGGAGCCATCTTGACCATATTTGGGTAACAAATAATATGTTCTTTATAGATGTATTTTATCCTTTGCAAATAGTGAATTGTCCATTGGTTTTAATTTTCATGCATGTCACTACACTAGGTCACTTAACTTTAACTTTTATTGCATTTTCCATTAATTTTTGTTATTTCACAGCCAGTATGCTTACTTCTAACTGGCAATCAGAGATACCATAATATCTAAATAAAGTAAAATAGATGGCACTAGTTGCACCTTTGAAGTTAATTCATTATCGTGCTGAGACTCACTGAGAGAGCAGTCATTAAGACTTGTGACTTCAGACCCTGTTTGCAAAGTTCATGTCCTATTCTAGGACTAAATCGTGATGGTCATAGCGTAATTTTTCATACAAACACCCCGCCAGTAACGTCTGGTCGAAACACCACAAGCGTTGCGACCCCACCTCAAGCCTCGTCACCTGTTCACTTATCTTATATCCGTTTACTCCCTTGACGTCTCATTTCAGGCATCTTCAAAAAGCACATGGCCAATCAGCGCTGCCACAATGGGAGCCCGGGAGAAATCGATTGGAGGCCTATTGATGGAGGTGTTGGGACACAAAGCCAAGGCTAATGACCAATGGGACATGCGGTCAGGCAAATGACACGTCCCAGCCCATGTGTTGCTTAAATGGTTTATCTCTTTGGAGGAGCGGCTGTACAGTTCGTTCTTCAACCTTCATGGAAGCTGGACCTGTGATACGCTCTGTGCGAGGGAGGTGGCAACATCCTTATGACAGTTAATATCCACAGACTTTCTTACATCGTCAATAAGCCGTTCTCTTCCATGAAATCTCTTTACTCCATATCATCCTTTACTTTATTTCGGTGTCTAATAATCTGTTTCTCCTTCGATCTTTTCCGACTAACTGGATCCTCTCATGAAGTACTTACTCCCTCCCCAACATCCATCCTCAACATGTGTAAACACCATCTCGGTCGTGACACTCTTATAACTTCTGTAATTTTATTACTCCTGAAATTGGTTATAATTTATAATCCTTAAATTGGCTTTTATTCCTTGTTCTGCTTCGTTTGCAATATCTAGGAACCTTCTCCATTATTCTTAATGTCAATTTTTTACCTGTCATTCTTAGTATACGTCGTGCCCATATCCGTTACTTTTTCTTACTTTTTTGCATATCCTCTATTATAGTTTGCTCTCGTATACATGTTGCTCTTTTACTGTAAGATAGTGTTAACACTACACGGAAAAACCTGCTAATATAGCTGACGTGGTCCAATAGTGAAGATAATCCAATGATGGGAAGTAATATGGAAAAATAATATACTTCATACCAGAAGTATTAAAAAAAATATAGAATAAATTAAAATCAGTAACAGCGTTAAAAAAAGATCTTCCATATATAAACTACGTAGAGATACTTATGTCAATATTATCAAAATAAAAGCTCTCATTGCTCGTTAATGCATAATAATGATATGACTGTGGTGGGTTTGAGGATCATCCTTGTTCAAGGAGTCGCCCATCTGGATCCCGATATGGGCGACACGGACTAACGACCATACTTACACTACTATCACTATCTTCTGCTCTGTCTAGTGCTTTTGGGAAGAGGGTGGGCGTTCCAAGGGAAATCCTGAAGTTACACAGATTAATCTGGCTGATTAGACTACAAGTTTCTGTCCACTAAATCTAGATGAGAGCCAGCAGCTGAACACAAAAAAGAAAAGAAAAAAAAGGAGAACAAAACTTAAAACATTGTAGAATGATAGCAATAGATGTTTCTTCGGTGTCTTTTAGTTGTTATATAGTAACCAGGGCCCCCCCAACGAAAAAAAAATTGTCGTTAAAAATCATTATTTACCATTGCTTTGATCATGTACTTTGGCAAGAATGGTCAATTTGTCGATTTTACTGCAATGGTGCAATTCTAAAAGAAGAGACACTGAAGAAACATAAGGATCCTTTGATCCTAATTAGCCAAGCTTGCGAAACTATATCAACAGAGTACAGTCCTTGGTCAGTCATCCCAAGAATATTCGTTTCTTCACAAAACTACTTCGTGAAGTATATAAGAGTTCGTGAATCATATGAAAAACTGCTGTTGATAAATGACAACTACAACGACAACGACAACGAGAAAATTATTCAATAAATAATCGGTATATGATTAAGATGCCTAAAATCTAGAAAACTTACAGAAATCCCATTCAAATAAATATTTTAGTAGAAAAATGAGAGAGAGAGAGAGAGAGAGAGAGAGAGAGAGAGAGAGAGAGAGAGAGAGAGAGAGAGAGAGAGAGAGAGAGAGAGAGAGAGAGAGAGAGAGGTTTCAAAGTATTGCAACCTGAAATAGAATCAGCATGAGCAAATGTCGATCAATTGGAAAGTCAAATGAGGAGCCTTTAGTTACACTGGAGTGAAAGTCATTTCTTCCAAAATGAACGAATATCAGAAGCAGATAGGAAATTAAATTTTGTTTTGATATATATATATATATATATATATATATATATATATATATATATATATATATATATATATATATATATATATATATATATACATATGTATATATATATATATATATATATATATATGTATATATATATATATATATATATATATATATATATATATATGTATATATATATATATATATATATATATATATATATATATATATATATATGTATATATATATATATATATATATATATATATATATATATATATATATATATATATACATATATATATAGATATAAATATACATATATATATATATATATATATATATATATATATATATATATATATATATATATATATATATATATATATATTCATATGTATGTATATATATATATATATATATATATATATATATATATATATATATATATACACATATGTTTATACATACATATATATATATATATATATATATATATATATATATATATATATATAAAAATATACATATATATATATATATATATATATATATATATATATATATATATATATATCTATTCATATGTATATATATATATATATATATATATATATATATATATATATATATATATATATATATATATATATATATATATATATACACATATGTTTATACATACATATATATATATATATATATATATATATATATATATATATATATATATATATATATATATATATACACTGTATATATATATATATATATTCATATATATATATATATATATATATATATATATATATATATATACATATATATATCTATACTGTATATATATATATATATATATATATATATATATATATATATATATATATATATATATATATATATATATACAGTATAGATATATATATGTATATGTATATATATATATATATATATATATATATATATATATATATATATATATATATTTATATATATATATATATAGATATATATATACATATATATATATATATATATATATATATATATATATATATATATATATATATATATATATATATATATATATATATATATATATATATATATGTTAGTTTGTAATTTAAAGTTTGTTTTTCTATGGGAATGATCTTACTTTACGGGTGATATTGACTTTTTAAATACTTCCCAATGATTAAACGATAATTAATGGAGCAAATATATGATGATTATTTATTAATTCAGATTTGAATTTTTGTGATATTTTTATGCATCACGCCACATTTTAATATGATTTTAGATTAGACGATAGCCTTTGGTATAGTTTAATTCCAGATCCTTTGTATAAAGACCGACAACAACACGTTCCAGGTTACACCACCTAACCTGATCTTCCCAATATTACCTCACATACTTGCTGTGGGGTTAACGGCCCCAACCAAACCTTCTCAGACTGCCGTATTCTCAGTGATAGGTCTGGAAATAAGCCATTCATGGGAATGGCTCTGTTCATACACTCACGCCTTTTTTTTCATAGCTATGGCAGGCTACATTATAATTATGGAAGGTTTATTATAATTATGGAAGGTTTATTCGTAAACCACCATCATTCATAAGTACTTTTTAATTGATTGTTGATATCTATAATTTCCTTTTTTTTTTTGAAAGTTGAAGAATGGAGCGTTGACAGTAACTATGGGTTTATTAGATACACATTTGATGTGAGAGAAAAACCTATATTTTGAAGTAGAGAGAGAGAGAGAGAGAGAGAGAGAGAGAGAGAGAGAGAGAGAGAGAGAGAGAGAGAGAGAGAGAGAGAGAGAGAGAGAGAGAGACTATATAAATAAAAATGAAATGAATTAAAGAAAAGCGTATTTTTCTGATCCTTACATATTACCTCAGAATATGATTGAAAAGACATACTCTTTAACCAAATAATTAGAACCCCTGCAATGAAATCAACAAAGTATAGTAGTAGAAGGATAAACATTTATTGGACGTTTTGGTGGTTGCTCAAGTGATACAGAATTTGGGAATCTGCAATAGATAAACAAGATTCGTTATTAGTTTTTGGATTGGAATTATGCTAATCTCTGGAGATTAAATTGTGCTGCTTGATGACAGCAAACATTTTTCGATAGAATATATAGACATGTATCGAAACCATGCAACAGCCTGTTAAATTCATTAATTTTTCTCATTACTAAGAAATACATATATTGCTGATTCAAATGACATTTATTTGATTCTCTGTTTAATGGAAATATCACAATAAAAAAGAACATATACAACAACCTGAAATAATTAGAAAATCTGAGGAAGTATACAAAATAGGTGTTCCCAGCTGCATGAATTCTTGGGAGCAAGTGATGAATAAATTAACTGTATTGGTATTAGAATCAATACAAGAAATAGGTGGAAAAGCTAATAAACAGGATTGATGAAAACTAACAGAAAAGACCAAAAATCAAATAAAGACAATATATGAAATGATTGTAAAATTAAAGAGAAATTAAATAGAGGATCTATCTAAAAGAATAAGCAAACTTAAATCCCAAGATACTCGTATACACAATAAGCAAAACAAATTACGAAACACTCTTTATAGAAGGAATCATCAAATTGATGAAAAGAAGACCTGGAACTAGGCGTCGACAGATCTTTACTTTCAAGGAGGAAATCGAAATATTATTCACAATGGAAATGGATCCATGAATATTGCAGATTATTTCTATACAATTTTCTGCAATAGTGATGTAAGAAATAACTTCACCAATGTACATAATGAAACATCTCAGCCGGTACCAAACGAAACGGGAGAAGATAAGAAAGCATTAAAAGGCACGAAGAGATGCAAAGCAGTAAAAGATGGCCTAGCATTTGATTTAATGTTAGAACGAGTTGATTTCTTATTAGAAAAACTCGCTGAAATCTACATCAAATGTCTGCAAGAATGCTCTATACCTACAGATTGGAAAATCTTTATCACTATCCTAATTCATAAAAAGGGAGACATAAAAGACTTGAGAAATTACAACTCAATATGTTCATTCTTCGTAATGTATAGATTATTTACAGAAATCATATTTGGCGGAAGAGAGGCAGGTTGACTCCAATGAACTAAGAGAGGAGACAGGCTCTAGAAGCAGACATTCAGCATCTGACTACATCGCTGAAAATAATCAGCTAATAGAAAAATCAGCAGAGTATGACAAACCCATATGCATGCCTTTATAGACTATGGGAAAGATTTTGATTGTTTAGAACCTCAGCAGTAATGAAAGTCCTCTAAAAAACAAGGATTATAAAAATGTTATGTTAAATAATATAAAAATAAATATACAAGAAGTACAAGAATCATAAAACTACATAAAAAAGAGAAAATTCTAATTCAGAAATGAGTTAGAGATGAGACCCTATCTCTTAGATTACCCACAACATGCCTTCAACAATTTTTTTTTTTTTTTTTTTTTTTGTAGATTGAAAAAACGTAGAAGTTAGTATTAATAAGAATAACTCAACTTCTTGAGATTTGCGGATGACTTAGTTCTTTTTGGTTAAACAGTGCACTAATTGCAACAGAAGATAGATTCTATTAGAAAGAGCAGCAAAGTGGTATCGAAAATTAATATGAATAAAACTAAGGTAATGTTAATTGACAATACAGAAAACAAATAAGTTATGGGAAAACCCCTTTACTTTGTGAATGAGTATACACACTTAGGACAGTTTTTCCTCACAATACGTAACCGAAATTATAAGAAGGAGAAACATGGTATAGAGAGCATTTAGTAACTAAAATGGGATTATCAAAATTTTAATTCTAATTTCTCTAAAAAGAAATATATTTAATGAGATATTACTACTAATATTAACTTATGCATAATAAACTTGGAGCCTCACTAAAGACTTGGAAAATAGCCTAGTTACAACCCAAACAGCTATGGAAAAAAAAAATATGGGAATAACACCAAGCACCAGAAAAAAGATCAACATATTTACGGGGCCAAACTAGAGTAAATTTAGTTGACATGGGCAGAACATATTTTGAAAATAAAAGGTAATTGATGGGCATTAAGATTAACAGAATGGGTCCATATAGAATGTAAAAGATGCAAGGGAAGGGATGGAAGACGATACATTTACGAAATAACAAAGTCTACAAGAGAAGAGTGCAAAGAATGACCATAAACAGATGCAATTGGAAGAACATGTGTGGGGCCCTTGTTCTGCAGCGGACTAGTAACGGATGAAGGTAATGATGATGATGTAGCCTATACCTTATTTTATCATTGGGCGTAACCTAAAATTCATTAATGATTTTGGGCAATTCTGATATACAAAGGTGCTTCATATGTTTCCAATCATAAGTGAAGATTGTAAAAAATCTATACATCCATATAGACATTCAAATTAAATGTTATTCTCAAATAATTCGGGAAAATCTGATCGTAGAAGGAGGTCCAGAATGTCTTCATAATTATTCACATTATCTTCCCAATTCCTATGCAAATTTTATGCATGAAACAGGCGATGTTAATTAGTACTATTAAAAAAGAGTGAAAATCAATGAAAATTCATGACATATTCTGTTTGGATCATTTACTTGAAAACATACACTATTCATTTCGGATCAGTTTCATATCTAATACTTATGATCTATAATTATTTGGTCGATAAAGGAGTATGATAGTGAATGCTCGTAATGCAAGTATATTCTATGTATATTATAAATTTCTCTGGAAATCTAGTTTGCCCTTCAAACAATGGCAACTTTTTCAAACAGAGAAAATACAATGGATAATTTCGAATTACATATATTTCATAATATCCACGCATATAATTTGTATCTATGTAATACTTCGCTATTCTGTATTAATTTTATCACTAACTCTTGCAATTTGGATTTTTTCTAAGCAAAAAAAAATATTCTTCAATATCACATTCAGCCTACTATGGGATCTCAGACCAATTGGAATATTCCTTTAAAATTAAATATTTCTTTCCGCCCAAGAATTCTTACCAATGACCGCTAGAAATAAGAGTAAACCACTAGACCACTCGGCTGTCAAGGGCAAGCGAGTTAATTTCAACTTTGCTTTGTTGAATCCTGTAGAATTCAGGATTACACCTAATTGATAAGTTTGTAACGTTTAGTCATTTAATGATAAGTTGATCACTGGCACTTATAATTTTCATATTTTTCAAATACAAGGTTGAATTTCCTCTCATGTGATTCCAAACCAGATTCTATTTTAAATGTTGTTCGTGAATAATTTGGAAAGGTGGTAATAAAGCGAAAGTGCTGAGTGTTTCAAACTGCAGCCTGACATATTGCATAGAATAATCAACTATTATAGTAAACAAATGGAGACAACCTGACACATCTCGAAAGGGAATAATTTTGTCTAATAAATAACTCTTATGAGTGTTCAAAATCTTAAAACGCTCAATGACTGGTTTTCACAATGACCTGGAAATTTGAACATGACATCTTCAAAAATTGTGTTCAAGTATTAGGCACAAAGGCAGTGTTCAAAGTCATTCTGCGTCTTAAGCATACTCTAAAAAAGAAAATTTAGGAGAAAGAGGTTACTTATTCTAAAAAAAGAAAAAAGAAAAAAAAAAGCCAACCTGAACATTGTTTAGATGATGCATCCAGGGAAACCGATAATAAAACAGACATCCATGATCGCGAACTGGCACAATAAAATATTTTGCCTGATGTAAATAAATATAATGATTTGAATATGTAAGAAGATTATAATAAACTGAAAGTGGATCTCAATGAAAACTGTGAAAACCTAGATAATATCGGTATACCATAATCAACCAACCAATTCATAATAGATTAGTCAATGAGGTATACAAGTGGCTATATCGTAAATAGTTTTCACTTATAGATATTAGCAGGAGATGTGGCAAAAAGCTATGCAAATGATGAGTAGAGGTCATTTGCATGTGTGTTCTGGTGGTCTTTTTTCTTTACTATCACTTATATATGAAGTATTTGAAGGTGAGTATTGTGAATTAAAAGAAGCCACAGTGTGTATACAAATCCTAATGAAATATGGACCACTATTCAGTAGACCTGCCATAATATGTTTTTATATTTCTTATTTTAGTAAGAATATCCATCTTCAGTCCGAAATGACAAGAAAAGTAGGCATAAAGATCAGTCAGGAATTTTTAATATAAAGGAATGTTGAGGAGAAATTACTAATATTGAGAAAAAGTATTGTATGAAGTGTTTATTGTATTTCTTCCTAAAATCAAAGAAATATTTTACAGAATATTTACCCTTCTCTCTCTCTCTCTCTCTCTCTCTCTCTCTCTCTCTCTCTCTCTCTCTCTCTCTCTCTCTCTGTTTCTGTTAGTATCATTCCTTATTCGTATTATTTTCTCTATATAGATAAAGATATTTCCACTAAAATTCCATAGACCTAATCATTATATAATCATTCTATCATTACATATGATATCAATATTCTTCTCATCTATTGATTCAGATGGGTACCTGATTGAGTGTGACATTACTGCATGGACTATGGTTATATTCGTCACCAGGCAGACTGACCTTGTGTACTTGAAATCTGGAATGAGCTAGTGTTCTCTCACGAAGTTTATCAGCCAATCATATGTACAAAGGACCTATTAGAATATATATATACATATATATATATATATATATATATATATATATATATATATATATATATATATATATATATATATATATATATATATATATATATATAACATATATATATATATATATATATATATATATATATATATATATATATATATATATATATATATATATATATGTATATATATATATATATATTTATATATATATATATATATATATATATATATATATATATATATATATATAGAGAGGTGAGGTCAATGCAGCTAAATCTCATTAAACAAACATCGAACTTATATATCACAACTTGCGAGCAAGAACGTATCAATAATTCGAACAAAGTAAAACATGATCCATCAACCTTACACAGATAGGTCTATTATGAGGGCAGTGAAGATCGAGTAATGAGATTGAAAAGCAAAACTGTAACACTGTACACGCGTGTATGAAACGGTGTTAGGACAAATCGATACTGTACAATTCGGTACCGGACAATTTGGTACGAGGACAATTCGGTACCAGACAATTCAATACATAACAATTCGGTACCAGACAATTCAATACATAACAGTTCGGTACCAGACAATTAGGTGTATAGGAAATAAAAAAAAAATATTTCTTATCAAAATATTTTTATCATGCAAATAAAAATGAAACATTGAACGGATTGAGAAAAGAGTGTAGTTTAGTTTCTGCTAATTAAGTACTTACTTATATTTGCTTAAATATCCGTTACTTGACTATTTAACTACTTTTCATACCATTTGATATTTGTTTACATTTCCTATTTTGAACATTTATTTTTTCGCTTGAGATATGATTTTGAAAAAAAAAAAAAATGGAGAACATCACGGATCTACGACAACAAAAGTTAATGCAAAAATTGCTATTTCAAGCATCAAACAAAAATGCCTTGAAAGTCGATCTCCACCTTGTGCAATATCATAACAAGCATTAGGAAATTTGAACGGTTGGGTATTAACTGAGGTACAATTGGCTTCATTAATTCCGGTACACTTCATGGGAAGGTAGGGAGACGTCAATATACCGCAATTAATAAAGCCACCTGTTTTAAAGCTAGTTCATGTTTCGCAGAATGTCAGGCAATGGAGACAAGTTGAGGATAATTTCCCCCAAATTCCACATGGAATTACTGAGTTTTCTATACCACCTGACTATTCCTACATGGATAACGTATCCACATTTCTACAACAGGGCAGCGGTATTGATGACCGAAAACGAATTTAGATTTTTGCAACGAACGAAGCCATTAAGGATTTAAGACAATGTAAGAACTGGGCTGGAGACGGTACGTTTAAAGAGTTGCCCTAATATCATATCCAAATACACCAATGCAATGCACCTAGGTAGTTTGCTCTTCTTCCGGATAAAGCCCAAGTGACATACGAGCATCTTTATAAAAAAAATATATAAGATTTAGTGAATAATGAAGCATCTCAAACCATTTTGATAGATCTTGAGAAAGCACCGCATGACACGTTTTTTAAATACATTCCATGAGGTCGGTTTGTTTCCCTGCCTTTTTCACTTGGCGCAAAATATATAGAAATGCGTTATTCAAGAAGGGTTCAAAGTAAGGTATAATGAAGACGACGCTTCTAGTCTCATAGCGAGACGTTTTGTATCCCTATTTTTCTTGCCTAGAGAAGAAGTTATTGAGGGTTTTGATGAATTAGTGGATATGGATGATATTCCCAGAGCCCTGGTATCTTATTTTGAAAATACATATATAGGACCAGTAAGAGGAAAAGGTCAAAGAAGTCAAAGACTAAAAACAATATTCCCGATGGCTTCATGGAATGTTCATGAGTTTTCAGTTTTTATTTATTAGGATAATTAATCCAGAAATTCAATCAATAGTACTAACAAAATCTTCTGTGTTACCTGCAAGATTTTTATTAATTGGAAAACTCTTCTCTGTTAATTTTGTGTACTCTGACGCAAAAATGTTTTTACGAGATTCCGCAGTTATTTTAATTTCATTCAATTCTATCATATCCAAATTTAGTTCTCTCAATTCTTCTAGTAACATGGGAAGATTGTCCCTAGACAAGGTCCTGATAATGAGTGTTTTAGGGTTCAATTCCCAAAATTGACTTGTCCCAGTCTAGAGATTTATATATACTCTTTCCTTATATATACTGTACTTATGTTTTATATATGAGGAGGTACATAGTAGCCATAAGTTTTGTATGAAAATTGACTATAGGGATTATACATTAAAAATTGTTTAGAGTTTTGATATGGTATATATAAACATCTGTTTTCATAAGCTGGGAAGCTGGATAGATTACATCCTGTTTAGGAAGCTGACAATAAAAGAAAAAGAACTTTAATATAATTTTGGGGAAGCATTGGTTAAGAAACAAATAATAATTGTGATAGATTTTAAAATGAGATGTAGAAACCCCAGGAAGAAAAAGAAGATTTTGAATTAGGGTCTGGGACCTTAATAGAAAAAATCAGTGAGCAATTCAGAGGGATTATGAGGACGTGAGATATGACTGGATGGGTTGAAGCTAGAGATAAGACACAGTATCAAAGTTGAAAATATGTTGATGGGTTTGAAAGAAAACTTTGTAGGGAAGACCGGGGATTAGGGAGAAGAACCAGCGGATATGGTTCATCAAAAGGATAAAAGGGGTGGAGGGTCAGAGAGGTTAAGAAATCAGTCAAAAGAAATTCAAAGGCATATGATGACTGGAAAGTGGGACATGTCCAAGCAGTAAAAGAACTGGACAAAGAAGTGGATAAAAATCCAAGGAGGAAAGTAGGTATAGCTACTGGAAGAGTGGTAGAGTAATTGAATGATAGATTAGGAAAAATGGAAGAAGAATATCTATAAGATTTCAAATTTGAAAAAAGCTAAAGAAAGAAATTGAAGATTATTGCAAATGAATGGTCGTATTAAAAGTATATAGAGTGGAATATTCTGTGTAACTATTGAATA
>NC_090734.1:34671825-34674325 GCF_036898095.1 Palaemon carinicauda | reverse complement strand
AAAGCAGACTATGTTCTCGCGGCGATACCAGAGGACACCTTTCTGGAAATCTCTGACTGGCTTTGTGAACAAGGAGACAACCCAATAGAGTATGAGGCCCTCAAAACAAACTTTTTGTAGCAGCACTCGCCGTCATCTACACTCCTTTTGGTACATACACCTTTAATTACTCCTGTTTTGGCCCTCGTAATGCTGGGGCCACTTTTCAGCGTCTCATGGATGGCATCGTAGTGGACCTCCCCTTCTTTGTACGTTCCATAGAAGACATACTTGTGTTCTCTTCCGCAAAAAAGGAACACCTCCATCACCTGCCTATCATACTCGACCACCTACAACAAAACGGCCTTGTAATCCAGTATGACTAGTGTACCTTTAATGCCAAGAAAGTGTTGTTCTTAGGGCACCGCATCACTCCTGAAGGAGTCCATCCCCTCCCTGAGAAGGTAGCAGCCTTTCAGAACTTCGCCACGCCTCGACCGTCAAAGCACTTCAGGAATTCTCGGACATGATCCACTATTATCACCGTATTCTACCAGCCATTGCCGAAATTCTTGCTCCCCTCTACGCCTCCCTCAAGGGCAAGCCAAAAGACCTGAAGTGGAGTCCCCTTCAGGAAGCGGCTTTCTGCAAAGCAAAGAATGCCCTATCAACCGCTGCTGTTTTCACTTTTCCTATCCCACATGCCCCTCTCCTTCTCTCCACCGATGCCAGCGACGTCGCTATTGGTGCAGTACAGCCTTTTTCAGCAGAAAACTGTTCAAGACAGAATCGGGTTATTCTCCCTTCGATCAGGATATGCAGGCGGTGCACTCGGCCATCCGTCACTTTTGCCATTTCTTAGAAGGTATGTCCTTGTTCATCCGCACAGACCACATGTTTTTGGTGGAGCCTTCACTCGACAGTCTGACTTCTGGTCAGCCCGTCAACCACGACATCTCTCCGCCGTGGCTGAATGCAATTGCACCCTTGAACACGTCCTTGGGAAAACGAATCCCGTTGCCGATACCCTGTCAAGGAAAAAGTTGGCCGCTGTTCACCTGGGATTGGATTACAACGCCTTGGCTGAAGGCCAACGACAGGATCCAGAGTATGAAGTATGCAGGACATCCTACACATCCCTCCGTTTGGAAGACGTTTCCTTCGACGACTCCAACACCACTATCCTTTTTGATGTCAGTACTGGTACACCGTGACTGTGGATTCGTGATCCCATGCCCTGATAGGTATTTGATTTCATTTATGGCCTTTCGCATCCCTTGCGCCGTTCTACTACACAGCTGCTGAAGACGAAGTTCATTTGGCACGGCGTTACTAAGGATGCTAAGGATTGGTTCCATGCCTGTACTTATTGCCAAACATCCAAAGTACATTGACACACGGATTCAGGAGTGGACACCTTCCCTCACCCTCAGCGTCATTTTGCCCACATTCACGTTGACGTTGTAGGCCCCATACCCACATCACAAGGACATCGTTACCTGTTTACCGTCATCAACCGCCACTCGTTGGCCTGAAGCCATTCCCATGAAAACTGCAACATCCGCATCATTTACATCCGCCTTACTCTCATTATGGATAGCAAGATCTAGTATCCATGAACTTTTTACTTCTGACAGGTGTACCAGTTGCACCAATCAATTGTGGACATTATTAGCAAATCTCCTGGGCATCACCCTACATCAGACCACTGCCTTGGACCCCGCTGCCAGTGGAATGGATGAACGTTTTTATTCCACACTCAAAGCAGCTTTGATGTTGCACTGCAAGGACTCCAACTGGTTTAATAAACTTCCCTAGGTCTTCCTGGGACTAAGGACCACTCCTATAGAGGCCCTTGATGTCTTGGTAGCTGAAACGTTGTATGGCGGCCCATTGATCGTCCCTGTCAAATTTTTTCCTTCTGCAACCTCCTCCGACGATCTTCATCGCATACGTCACATCGAGAACAAATTTACTCCATGCCGCCAGATTTACAAGCCCGCAGCAAAGCATCACATACCAACAAATATGCACTCTGCAACGCACGTTTTCCTATTGAACGGCACTAGCAAGCCACCGCTAACACCCACTTACACGCGCCCATTCCCTTTGATCCAGCGCAATCCGAAAGCATTCCTACTAAAACTTCCTGACAAAGAAGACTGGGTCTCCATTGATCGTAAAAAACCTGCTTATCTCCTGCCAGATGACATGCGTACAATTCGCCTCTCGAGATCAGGGTGACCTATCTAATATGTACAGTATGTCATTTAATACCGAATTTTATCTTGGGAATATATATCCACTTGGAATTCATTTTATGGTAACAGCTTCTGGCCGGGTGGAGATTCGAACCCCCACCTGTTCGGCTGGAAACTATGCCAGCAGAGACCTTACCGACTGAGCTATCAGGAGAGACAAAAGTTTATGACAAGTCCCCGTACATATTCTTGTCGAATTTAGAAATCTGTTCATGGGCCTGAAATAAACCCATCTCCACCATGATAGCTGAATCATAAGT
>NC_090734.1:34664325-34666825 GCF_036898095.1 Palaemon carinicauda | reverse complement strand
GTCATCAACCGCCACTCGTTGGCCTGAAGCCATTCCCATGAAAACTGCAACATCCGCATCATTTACATCCGCCTTACTCTCATTATGGATAGCAAGATCTAGTATCCATGAACTTTTTACTTCTGACAGGTGTACCAGTTGCACCAATCAATTGTGGACATTATTAGCAAATCTCCTGGGCATCACCCTACATCAGACCACTGCCTTGGACCCCGCTGCCAGTGGAATGGATGAACGTTTTTATTCCACACTCAAAGCAGCTTTGATGTTGCACTGCAAGGACTCCAACTGGTTTAATAAACTTCCCTAGGTCTTCCTGGGACTAAGGACCACTCCTATAGAGGCCCTTGATGTCTTGGTAGCTGAAACGTTGTATGGCGGCCCATTGATCGTCCCTGTTAAATTTTTTCCTTCTGCAACCTCCTCCGACGATCTTCATCGCATACGTCACATCGAGAACAAATTTACTCCATGCCGCCAGATTTACAAGCCCGCAGCAAAGCATCACATACCAAAAAATATGCACTCTGCAACGCACGTTTTCCTATTGAACGGCACTAGCAAGCCACCGCTAACACCCACTTACACGCGCCCATTCCCTTTGATCCAGCGCAATCCGAAAGCATTCCTACTAAAACTTCCTGACAAAGAAGACTGGGTCTCCATTGATCGTAAAAAACCTGCTTATCTCCTGCCAGATGACATGCGTACAATTCGCCTCTCGAGATCAGGGTGACCTATCTAATATGTACAGTATGTCATTTAATACCGAATTTTATCTTGGGAATATATATCCACTTGGAATTCATTTTATGGTAACAGCTTCTGGCCGGGTGGAGATTCGAACCCCCACCTGTTCGGCTGGAAACTATGCCAGCAGAGACCTTACCGACTGAGCTATCAGGAGAGACAAAAGTTTATACCAAGTCCCCGTACATATTCTTGTCGAATTTAGAAATCTGTTCATGGGGCCTGAAATAAACCCATCTCCACCATGATAGCTGAATCGTAAGTTTGCAACACGTGGTTATTTTAATGAACATATATCACAAGCAAACGTGATTTCCATCAATGTAAATATCACCCACGAATGGCATTTAATACCGAATTCTATCTTGGGAATATATATCCACTTGGAAATTAATTTTTATGGTAACAGCTTCTGGCCGGTGTGGAGATTCGAACACCCCACCTGTTCGGCTGGAAACTATGCCTGGAGAGACCTTACCGACTGAGCTATCAAGAGAGAGACAAAAGTTTATGACAATCTCCACCCGGCCAGAAAGCTGTTACCATAAAATGAATTCTAAGTGCGATTATATATTCCCAAGATATAATTCGGTATTAAATGCCATTCGTGAGTGATATTTACATTGATTGTTATCACCGTGTGCTTGTGATATATGTTCATTAAAATAACCACGTATTGCAAACTCACGATTCAGCTATCATTGGTGGAGATGGGTTTTATTTCAGGTCTATGAACAGATTTCTGAATTTGACAGGAATATGTACGGGGACTTGTCCATAAACTTTTGTCTCTCTTGATAGCTCAGTCGGCGTAAGGTCCTCTGCAGGCATAGTTTCCCAGCAGAACAGGTGGGGGTTTGAATCTCCACCCGGCCAGAAGCTGTTTACCTAATAAAATTAATTCCAAGTACAGTATGTCATTTTTTAGGGGGAGCCATGTGCCACCCCTGTGTCACACGATCGTACATAGTAACGACATTTCTCTTATTTGTATATATTATCCTTTGTATCTTTGCTCTCCTCTCGCAATGACAGCAACTTGCATGAATCTGTCTACCTATTTCTTAATGTTAATGGTTAACGGAACCGGTTGTCAGTTGCAAAAGAAATATCATGTTGTATTATGTAACATTCCTGCCGGGACCTAGTGTGTATATAATACTCCATATGGGTATAATAAAGTTGCTTTCATCCCGCTTTTAAGTCACAAACTACTCTTTGGCTCGTCACACTTCCCTCTAGAGTCTAACTTTAGGTGGGTTTATCATACAGGAAATAAGCTGTCAAAAGAGATCAATGAATGCCCATATTTTATTTATCACAAATGTTAATTAAAAAAAGTCTTCGTGTGTCAACGGTGGTTTGCAAGTATCTGTGCCCACGAAAACATATATTGAGCTGTTTAAATTTTTCATCAGGTATTGCTTTGTTGGGTAAATGTAAGTCGAGGGTCGTGAGTAAATTCCCCCTCAACATTACATAGGCACTGGAGACAGTCAGAGGAGGTTGCAGCAAGTTTGGGATGAGCAAGAGCAGCATATGTGGGTGGCAGAGCGCTGAGTTGTCACTCTGTCATTTCATGGGGCTAACATTCTATTTATTACCATATTCAAGTTGGCTTTGGTTAGAGTTAAATGGATGTCCTCTTCATCAGGAATAGAATCATTCATGGTGATCTTGAAGGGTGTGTGAAATGGCTATCCATAGAGTCATTCACTTTGATCTTCAGGCATTCTTGGGCAAGGTATCA
>NC_090734.1:34646000-34656325 GCF_036898095.1 Palaemon carinicauda | reverse complement strand
CTTACGACACAGAACGTAACACAAGTCACTGTTCATGGTCTCTGACATTTATCATACGCTAAATAACAAACCAATTTGAAGTTTCGGATTCAGAGTCACTTATATAACGTATGCTTCGATGTAACAGCGGGAACCTGTGATTATAGTTCGAGTATTTATAAAAAATGCATCTCTTGGTTCGGGATAGCTTAAGGTCGTGCACTGTTTCCCAAGGGTCGAGGATTACCCTAGCTGAAAACGGAAGAACATACCTTGTGAAATTTAACTACACTTATGATTAATAACATTCGTAAAGACTTAATTAAATATGCACTTAAACAATTTTAGATACACTTTTAAAGACAAAAATTTTAATGATTAACACATTTCACAAAACTGATAACAATATTCCATATAAACACAGGCAGTTAATCCACTTTCTGCACGGCTAGGTGATTATAACGCGACTAAGAAATACAAAATTTATCTTTCAAAGTCTATTATGAAACTGAAATACAAGGATAAAATCGTTAACAGAAACTTCGCAAATACGGTAACTTCAAAACCAATCAATAGATGGCGTTACTAACATGAAATTCCCTTACAAAACCCCCCATTGAGCCTTTTATATATAAAAGGTAAATAACATGGAATGTCATAGAAAATACAAAATACCTTAACCTCTACTTAACAAATCAGCAAATATATTATTGGTACCCTTCACATGAACAACAAAGAATAAACTTTTAATGCCAAAGACCAACGCATTAGTCTATCATTACTAGACTTTGAAGTCTCTAAATACATGAGTGGCTTATGATCACTTTCCAAGAGGAATTTTCTCCCCATTAAGTAGTACTCGAACTTCTTTATTCCCCATACTATGGCCAAGCATTCTCGCTCGATAGCTGCATATCGAGTCTCGGGGGAAGTTTCTTGCTTGCGAATGCTACTGGACAAGGTTCACCGTCTATATACTGCAGAAAAACTGCTCCTAGACCTGTAGACAATGCATCCGTTCTTAAACAGAAAATGTTATTTAGATCAGTCACCTGAAGAATCTGAGAAGTTAAACAAGATTTCAGATCATTAAATTTGCACAATGCATCTTCATCAAAATTAAATTTTTCTGAAGTACCCTTCTTCAAAAACTTCATAAGACGAATTAGTTTATCTGACAAATTTGGAATAAATCTACCATAAAAATTTACAGATCCAATAAAGCTTCATAACTGTTTCTTGGTAGTGGGAGCAGACATATCCAAAATAGCTGTAATTTTATCCTGTTGAGGAAAAATACCCCTTTTGTTGGTTACATATCCTAAATATTGTATCTCTTCATAACCGAGGAAACACTTTCCTGGTTTAGCAGTTAGTCCCGCTTCATGCAGTCGCAATATGACTGTTTCCAAATCTGCTATATAAATTTTCCAGTCTTCGGATACAATAAAGATAATATCAAAATAGCAAACTACGAAAGAAAGACCTTTCAATACTTGCCTTATTAATCTAATAAACGTCGCACAAGCTGTGCTAAGGCCAAAAGGGAATCTTACATATTGCATTAGTCCAAGATTAGTTGAAAAGGCTGTATACTTTGCGACTTTCTGGTTCTTAACCTTTTTCAGTGCCCGTACCCCTTGATATGTCAGAAAATTTTCTCGTACCCCCATCCAATGTAAATACAATACAAATATATGAAAAGGATTAGTGATACAAACCTTGCTGAGAAATTATTAGATTTTAAATTACAGAAGAAAGGTCCTTTTTTCATTTCAAATGAAAATTGTCAATTAGTAGGATACAATGAATAATAATGAGTATTACTACATAGTGAACACCAACACATTTTTAGTGGCTCTTTTGTTGTTGTTTCTCGTTAATGATATTGTTCAAACGAGGTTCTTTCTTTGAAAGTGCCAGACGCATGTCATCACTTGCATCCAAACGGTTTCTGGCTTTTGTTTTGATGTGTAGGAGCGTTGAAAAAACTGCCTCACATAAGTATGTAGTTGCAAATGGCACGAGGACCTCCAAAGCTCTCCTTGCTAACTGTGGGAATGCTTGGAGTTGTGCAAACCAAAACATATCCAGTTGCATTTTTTCAAACTCCATTCGGATTCTGTCATTGGTCTGCAAATCCACAAGATCATCTTTCATGATATTATCATCCATGGAATCAAGGTTGAAAAGAAATGGATCCTGTATCCATCATTGTGCCACAGAACCTTCTTCAAGGCGAAAATACCCTTGGAAGTACTGAATCAGTTCTTGCAAATGTTCTTTTACTTCACTCAGGATGGGCAGCTCTTCTTCAGCACTAGCAGCCTCATCAAGAGAAGGGAAGTTTGCAAAAATTCCAGTTTCAATGCGCTTTATCCACATTGGAAGTTTCTTGGTGAGGGAAGGTAACTTTTCTCAGGCAGTTATCATATTCATCGCTGTTCCTTGCGTAGAGATATTCAGTTCATTGAGGTGCATGAATATATCTGCCAGATATGCCAGAGACAAAATGAACTCCCTGTTTTCAAAATAGTCAGCAATATCACTGCCTTGATTTCTAAGAAATTGCATGATTTCTTCATGAAGTTCAAATACACATGTAAGCCACCTCACTTCTGTGTGGTAAAGAAGAACACTGTGCTCAGCTCCAATTTCTTCACAAAAAGATGCAAAACGACGGTGATTCACTGCCCGTCCTCTGAAGAAATTTACAGCACGCACAACAACTGATAAAACAGTCTTCAATTTTTCTGGCAGCGTCTTTGTAGCAAGTGCATGACGATGCAACACACAGTGAGTGACAGTTACATGGGGAACCTCTTTTTTTCACTAGGGTAGCAAAGCCTGATTTATTTCCAAGCATGACAGGGGCTCTATCAGTGCAAGTTGAACCACACATGTTGAGAGCCATTTCATGTTCCAAGAAGAACTCTTTCACAAGACTGAACACATCAGTTGCTTTTGCAGTAGTTTCCAGAGGTATACAAAATAAGAATTCTTCCACCACTTCTTTCTCCTTCATATACCGAACAAATGCCATCAACTGGCTGCAAAAACTAACGTCAGTTGACTCGTCCAGCTGAATACTCACTCTGACAGGACTAGCTTTCAGGTCTGTTATCACCTGCTGCAAGACATCTTGACTCATATCATGAATCCTTGAATGAATAATGTCATTTGATAGAGGTATCTGTTTAAGCTTCTTTTCAGATTCTCTCCCCAACACTATTTTTACCATTTCTAATGCACAACGTATAACAAGCTCCTCTGCGATAGTGTGAGCTTTTTTCTTCTTTGCACACAAAAGGGCAACTTCATAAGATGCTTGCAACAAAGGTTTCTCAACTGGCACAAAATCTAGCTTTGACAGGGTACCACTACGATCAAATCGTTCCCGCTTGATCGTCAAGATTTTTAAGTCATGTCCAGCATCTGTGCCTCCATGTAGATTGTTGAAGTGTTCATTGAGTCTTGATGATTGGAGATTTGCATTTGCAAAGACTGTGCTGCAGAGGATGCACTGTGGTCGTTGAGTTCCATCTGCCTCAGTCATACAGGTGAAACCATAACGAATGTAGTCTTCGTTCCATTTGCGTTTATTAGACATAGTTACTAGATCTTGATCACAACGATACTACCTGGAAAGATGCAGGCCTGGATGTTATAACCGTTACAACATGTTACAATCGATATAAAATAACGTATCACCACCAACACAATACACAGTTAACCCAGGTATGGCTCCAAGTGTATGTTATTGTGGGAGGGTAAGGCCATTTTTTTACCAACTGAGACCATTTTTTACCAACTCAGGACAGTTTGACCTTCTCAGGACATTTTTTTCACCAACTCAAGGGATTTTTTTGATCAACTCAGGCCATTGTTTGACCAATCCAGGTCATTTATTTACCAAAGGAATTTTTTTACCAGTTCAAGCCATATTTTGACCAACTCAAGCCATGCTTTGACCAACACATACCAGTTTTTGACTAAGTGAGACCATTTTTTGATCAACTCATCCCCGATCCCTCACACTGGTCGAGCCATCCCTAAGTCCACTATATTCCTCCTCATGCACATAACAGTACCTTCAAAATTATATCTCTTTTATCAATTATACATCTATTCTTGACAATATTAGAGTTATATCATACTAAAAAACATATTGCGACAAATAAGAGGATAATCCAAAAATTACATTTCACAAATAAAAAATCACACTCACCAGTAACTCACCTCAATACTATCAACAACTCGAACATAAAGAAAAATGCAGACCCAATTCACACTGTTCACATTGACTCAACTACACACAGCACAGTGCACATGTAGCATGTTTCAGTCAGGAACAACGCGAACACGAACGGTAAGAGACATCAAGAAAACATATATGAAACCATAGAAAACATAAGAAAATTGTTAACAGCACTAACTTGAAATAAAATAATTTAGACAATTATAGTAAGAGAAATATTTGGAATATACATGTTTTGCTTTCTCATGGTAAATATACAGTAGCTACCATTGCACTGGCTATCGTGTCTCGTACCCCCAGGCTTAAGGTTTCGTACCCCTTGGGGGTACAGGTACCCCAGGTTAAGAACCACTGTGTTAGAGGAATCTGATGATATGCTTTGCAGATATCGAGTTCTGTAATGTACATAAAATCTGCAAACTTATGAAGATCTTGCTCAAAGCTTGGCATGGGCTCACAATCAAAATCTGTAATTGCATTTAAGTTCTAAAATCAACAACCAATCTGTAGTTACCTTCTTTCTTTTTGACAAGCAATGCAGGAGATGAATAATTAGAAGATGATTGCTCTATTATTCCAAGATCAAGCAAACTTTGTACTTCGTCATCGAAATCCTTAGTTAAATGAGCTGGGATTGGACAATATTTATGAACAAAGGGTTCAGTAGTCTTAATCTTAATATTATGCTCTAGTAAAGAAGTTTTACCTGGTTTATCTGAAAATACATGTTTGTACTTCTGACAAAAGTTACGAAGATCATCTTTCTGTACATCTGAAAGATTAGGGTTTATGCTGAATGTACTCTGATTGGTATCCACAGTTTCAATTTCTAGATAATCATCCTCATCAGCATTAATAACAGCAACTTTGTTAACATGAACAGTGTTTATCATCTGCTACTTGTAACATATTAACATTCTCTCTACGGTAATATTTCTTCATAAGATTGATATGATAGTCTGTTCTTACCTTCTACATTTACGCAGTAGTCAACTGGACCATGCTTATCAATTATCTTTTATGGACCTCTCCAAGAGAACTGCAATTTACCTAGTTTTTCTGGAATAAGCAAAAGTACTTCATCATCAGCTTTAAATCGGCACTTACTACTCTTCAAATCAAAATAAGACTTATATGTACTGGAAGATATATTCATGTTCTGAGCAGCCAAATCAGAAACATCGGACAACTTTTCACGTAGTTCCAAAACAAAAGAATAAAGATCAGTTTCCCCTGCAGACATATCCGAATTTGTCCATAGTTCCTTCAATATTGTCAAGGGACCTCTCACTTGACGGCCATATAAAATCTCAAATGGTGAGAAACCTGTTGTATCACTTGGAATTTCCCTCATGGCGAACAGTGCTGCTGGAAGGAAACGATGCCATTGATTATGTTTTAACTCACATATTTTCTTCAATATGCTCTTTAAAATCTGGTGTTGCCTTTCTATTCTTCCATTGGCAGCAGGATGATAGGGGGTACTGAAAAGAGGTTTGACTCCTAATAACTTGTGTACTTGCAACATAAGTTCTGATCGAAATGGTGGTCCTCTGTCAGAAAGAATATCTTTCGGCACTCCCACTCTGGAAAAAAATAGATATTATGGCTTCTGCAATGTCTTCAGATGTTATGTTCTTCAAAGCGACAGCTTCCGGGAAGCTTGAAGCATAATATACCATAGTCAGAATATTTCTATGCCCTGCTTCACTAGGAGGAGAAATCGGGCCCACTAAGTCAATAGCAACTCTATAAAATGGCGTAGAGATCACTGGTAATTTAACCATCTGAGCCTTCTTTACTTTTCCAAGAAGAGAAGATTTTTGGCATACATCACAAGATTTGCAATATTTATATATGTCAGACGTCATTCCCTGCCACCAGAAAATTTAATTAATCTTATTAAAGGTTTTCCTATGAGAAAAATGTCCACTTACCGGAATATCATGTGCAAGGCGCAAAACTAATTTTATGCATTTAACTGGTACAACCAACTGTTCCTTTCCCAGTAACCGAGGCTTTTTACATCTCAGTATTTTCCTGTAGAGAAGTCCATTTCTCATCACGAACTCTTACTGCAAACCATTCTTGCAACATTTGAGATCTCCAGACTGACTCATTTCTCTTGCATATTTCGAAGCTTCGCAATTCTGCTGTTCTCTAAGAAAAGATTCATGATCAATGGATATATCAAATGGTTCTGGTAAAGAAAGAGGGTGTACAATATTTCTCCTTTTTACCTGTGCTCTTGTTACTGCATTTACTTCTATGTTAGAATCCGTATTTTTTAGAGGAAACAAATTATGGTCCTGAACACCTGGAATATTGCCTAATAAGACAGTACAGTACTTTATTGGAGCCCGAACAGCATTAACCCAACCAGTAAAGAGATTACATTTCAAATAAATCTTGACAATAGGGAATCTGTCCTTCCTGCCCAAATAATCAATAAGAGTAGAATATGAACAATTTGTTCCAGGATCAGGAATCAAATCCTCTGATACCACTACTCCTGTATAACCTATATCTCCAAGTATTGTAGATACTGTAACACCATTCACTGTTCCACATACCATAGGTCCACATACTCCAGTGTTATCCAGAACTTGTCCTATCTCAAGAGAAGATTCAGATTTTTTTTTGGGTACCTTGTTAGGACAGTTTCTCGAAATATGTCCACTCTGACCACAACCGTAACATGCAATCTTACCAGGACGTGACGAAGTAGTTTTCTCTGGTTTCTCACTCATACTGATCCTATCACTGGAACTAGATAAATTTGCATTATGCCTAAAGGACTTCTGCTCATCTTTAGGATAACATTTGTGTGCTGAAGCATATGTGTCTGCCAATGATGAATAATCCTCTGGAGTTCTAGGTTTACGCTCCTTAAGAAAAAGACGCATTTCCTTAGGTAAAGTAGACATGAACTGATCACAGACTATAATGTTTCTCAAATCTTCGTAGTCTTTCGTTATCCTCAGACTATTTATCCACAAGTCAAAATTTTGAAATAATATATTCAAATATTGTTCATATGTGCTTATGGAAACCATTTTTGCAGTTTTAAATGCTGTCCTGTACCAGTCACTAGTCTTCTTGAATCCTTTCAAAAGAGCTTCCTTCAATGATGCATATTCACTTGTAACATCATCTGAGAGCGACGTGTAGATATCTAATGCCTCACCTCTTAAAAGTGAAGCCAACTGAACTGACCAAGAGTTCCGCTCCCAGTTGAGAGAAACTGCTACCTTTTCAAACCTTACTAGGTATGCGGTGATATCATCAGTATCACAAAATGGAAGAGGTCTAGTAGTATCAACAGCAACTGTTACATGGCTAGGGTTAGATGTTGCTCCTCTGATCTTTTGCAATTCAAGTTCATGTGCCCTCTGCTTTTTATTTTCCTCCCTCTGCTTTTCATTTTCTTCCCTCTGCTTTTCCTTTTCTTCGTATTTAATCATCAAAGCCCTTTCTTCTCTTTCAGCATGTCTTCTATCACGCTCAACACTATCTTTGATTTTCTTCTCTATAAAGTTCAAAAGAGCGTCATCCGAGAGTCCCATGGACAAACCTTCATCCTTCCAGAATTTATAAAATTCCATTTTAAATTATCCAGTTTTTAACCATTGCCGACAAACAACTTAATTTAAGAAACATTAAAGATACCTGTTACACAAAGACAATAAGCGGAAACTGAATTGTACTAGAAATAATTATTATGAATAAAGGACAATCACACACTTCATTAAATAACAGTAACCATTCACCAAGCATCAAGATTCAACAATAAAGTTAATAAAAATAAATATGAAGTACAAAACAATAACTTTAAAATTGTCAAACCAGTATATCTCTAGAGTCAACTGGACTCTTACGTAACAACTATGTTACCGGACACTGTTTCAAGAATTCGGTTTACATTCCATTAACTATCGGAAGTCTCCCACTTGCGACCTTCCAGCCGTATTCTTAAAATGCCCACATACTCGATATAAATTTCCGCCACTCCAATTAATTGCACTTTTAAATGTTGTAATAGAAAATAAATGACTATCACCAAACCAATCACAAAATGACGCAGGCCACTATTAACAAGGAAATATTTAAATTAGCCCTGGTGAGCACACCACTTAATCCCAGGGAATTCCTTAGACGTTTTTCCCTGGTAAAGATAGCGCTGCTTATTTGTGATTAGGTATGGTAAAACAAATTCAGAAATTTTTAAATAAAGTTTAATTACAATTTATAGTTTATTAACACCACTATTGATTATGAAATTGAAAGATTTAATACTGAAATAAAGAAATAAACAAAAGACGAACAATAAAATATTAATTAACTTAT
The DNA here is from genome assembly GCF_036898095.1 of Palaemon carinicauda. Lineage (NCBI taxonomy): Eukaryota > Metazoa > Arthropoda > Malacostraca > Decapoda > Palaemonidae > Palaemon > Palaemon carinicauda. The sequence goes on along the minus strand of NC_090734.1, from coordinate 34,647,741 downwards.
CTGTCTGACACCCTTTTAATACCCATTACTAAAATAATAAATCACCAAAGGTCTTGTTACGAGTAAATACCTCAACAATTGCTCAAGAAAAGTAAACCTTACGACACAGAACATAACCCAAGTCACTGTTCATGGGTCTCTGACATTTATCATACACTAAATAACAAACCAATTTGGATTTCGGATTCAGAGTCACCTATATAACGTATGCTTCGATGTAACAGCGGGAACCTGTGATTATAGTTCGAGTATTTATAAAAAGTGCATCTCTTGGTTCGGGATTGCTTAAGGTCGTGCACTGTTTCCCCAAGGGTCAAGGATTACCCTAGCTGTAAACGAAAGAACATACCTTGTGAAATTTAACTACACTTATGATTAATAGCAATTCGTAAAGACTTAATTAAATATGCACTTAAACACTTTTAGATACACTTTTAAAGAGAAAAATTTTAAAGATTAACACATTTCACAAAACTGATAAAAATATTCCATATAAACACAGGCAGTTAATCCACTTACTGTACGGCTAGGTGATTATAACGTGACTAAAGAAAATACAAAATTTATCTTTCAAAGTCTATTATGAAACTGAAAATACAAGGATAAAATCGTTAACAGAAACTTCGCAAATGCGGTAACTTCAAAACCAATCAATAGATGGCGTTACTAACATGAAATTCCCTTACAATATATATATATATATATATATATATATATATATATATATATATATATATATATATATATATATATATATATATATATATATATATATATATATGTATATATATTTATCTATCTATCTATCTATCTATCTATCTATATATATATATATATATATATATATATATATATATATATATATATATATATATATATATATATATATATATATATATTTATACACACACACACACACACACACACACACACACATATATATATATATATATATATATATATATATATATATATATATATATATATATATATATATATATATATATACACACACACAGTGGACCCCTACCATACGACATTAATCCATTCTGGAATTGGTATCGTATGGTGAAAATGTCGTATGGTGGGCAATAGAATAGCTAATGCACGCAAAACCCGAGGTAAAAAACATAAAAAAATGTCTATACATATTAAAAATTAGTAAGAAAATAGTATAGTAAGGACTGTGCTACACATCGTATATATGATATACATGTACTGTACAGTATATATTGAAATAACAATATAAATAAAATTATATACTATACTCTAAAGGAAAAATTAAATTTTATTAAATTTGGCGTGACGTGACTTGAGCTGGTAAGGGGTGGACGCAGAGGGGGGAGGAGACGGCAGATATAAAAACGTATCATTGGAAAATAAGTTACACATAATAATAAATTTATTCTGATTAAACACTTAAAATAAAAAAAATTTATTTTTATTATTTTTGTCTTTTGAAATTTCTTTTTATGATCTTTTTTTAAAACTTAATTTTAAAGAGTTGCACTATTTCATCTTTGCATTACTCTTTTTTAGCTCTTTTACTAGAATCACTTATATCATCTTTGCTTTCTGACACTTCTCTTTTGGAGAAATATTTATCCAAACAAGCCTATTTCTGACAACTCAAAATATTTCTAAAATGACTTATACACTAGTCATTAATAGTCTCCATAAGACGACCTTTGTGCAGTTTTTGTGTTTTTTTTTTTTTCAAGAATTTCGTAAGGTTTTCATA
>NC_090734.1:34608500-34628500 GCF_036898095.1 Palaemon carinicauda | reverse complement strand
AAATCTCCAATTAGCTTTGCAAGCAGTGAGACACCCCAATACCATTTGACGCCCTCAAAACATACCTCCTGGAGCGGTACTTACCATCGGAAGCCGACCGTATAGTCAAGATTTTATAGCTCTCTTAAAAACCATAGAGACCACTAAGGCGCCACTCACCCTCACTGCAATATCCGATATCGCTCGGCCACAACTTACCATAAACAGCTCTCCTCGGGAGGTAAACCTACATCGTGCACTTTGGTTATGATGCCTACCCAAACGTGTATGTGCCGCTATTGCCAATGTTGATATTTGCCTATGAAGGACCTGATGCATAAAGTCGACACCCTTATGGACAGGCCCTTCACCACTTACAAAGACCTTCATCAATGCTTCCACTCATGGAGAAGAGGACAACTCTTCAACATCGACCAAAGTTGATGTGAATTAGGGGAATAGGGTAGGAAACAGACAGCCATTCCATGACGTGCAAGAGCTGCAACAAAGCAGCCCAGCACTCATGTATTCCACCCTTCCCTCAAGACCCAACCAAAGCCATTCTAAGACACTGACAGCCACTGTTATGCAACTAACTCTCTAAATTCGAAATAATGTGCGGAAAGTTCTCAGTGGCCAAAAGCTAGTCAGAAGGATATTGCTTGTAGCGGTAGCATCCCCTAAATGATGCAGCTACTGGTGTGAGTTTTTAGGAAGACACTGATGCTTTACTCTATTTTCTACATAGACCACTCTCCAGAACATAACATAGTTTTTATCAGCCTTCCGAAATCTGCTTGGTAGAAGGTCCTCACATTATTGCTTGGGAAGGCCAAATATCATTGGAAGTTTCTCATTGTTCACATCAAGTTGGCGATCTCTCACTATTGATTTCCACTTCTTTTTCCACATCCTGGTTGATATTGCTCACAGACGGTTAGTCAACGCACAATATTAATTGTCAATACCTTTTCAATCTGCCCACCACACGACTTCGATCTCCATATCAGCACACCTATGGAGGCCTAGGCTAATATCACCACATTTTACCTTGAAGTCTTCTGTTAAAGAAATATGTCAAACATCCACGGATCCCACCAAACATGGTATTTATCCTCATATCCAGATTACGGGGCCCCCAGTGTTTGCTAGATCAAATCGTCTAGGACTTGTCATCCGAAAAATAGATTTTTAATAAAATGAAGGATATGGGCCATTGCCAAAATGTCTCAAGCACATGGGTGTCACCCTTACACATTATCCTGAAGAAAGATGGCTCCATATGACCTAGTGGGGATTACAGGCGTCTCAGCATGCAGAAAGAACCATATCAGTAAACCCTCGAAAACAACACCCTCATTACCTCGTACTTGCACAGAGGTTTTCTCGATGATTGACATCTTACAGTTGCATTATCAAGTGGCTTTGAACACGAAAAATCCTCAAGACTGCCATCACCATCTATTTCGGTACATACAACCTCTAATACTCCTGCTTTGACTTTCATAATGATGGAGCTACTTTTCAATGCATCATTGATGGCATCTTGGGGACCTTGCCTTCTCCATATGTTCCTTGGATGGTGACTTCATCACCTAAGCATTGCGTACGACCGTCTACAACAGAACACCCTTAGTGTCTGATATAACAACTGTACCTTTGGCACCAATGAAGTATCGTTCTTAGGGTACTGTCAGACCGTAACGTAATTTTAAAGTAAAATCTTATTGTTCTGCCTTTTTGCACTGATGGCTTTCCTTTTTATTTTGTTTACAATTTTATAAAACTTAAGTATTTTGCTGTTGGTTTTACATTATATATATTTTGGTTAAATGTAGTGTTTAATTTTCTTTGGTTAAAAAGCTTAGGTTTTTGTGGCGCCATCTATTGAGTGCAGTTTCAATTGCACCCTTCCTCAGTATTTTTCTTCCTTGCCAAATTTGTAGCTGTTTATTTTTCTTTGTGGTGACTGGGAGTTTTGTAAGGAGAGGTAACTTGTGACTCTCCTAAAGTATTCTTGGGAGTCTAGTTCAAGGCCGTTGAAGACTCTGGAGCTGCTGATCTGTCTGCTATTGTGGATTATATATACAATCTGCTGTCATTGAGCTGCTTCTTAATGTGGAAGGCAGTTATACATGTGAAGCTACTCGTGGGAGTACGACATACGACTGTGGTTTAAGTAACCTACTGGCTTAATCTGGACATTGGCAGTTTGGTGTAGAGCAGAGCTCGAGAGCCTTTTTCGTCTTTGATGGATATATATACTGTATCAGCACCAGAGTGGCCTTGTTGGAGTATGTAGGGAGTCTTCTCTCAGGAAAGAGTAACATCCTCTGTATTTTGGCGAGCCGTAGACTAAAAGTGTGCCTATCCACCAACGGTTGTGAAGTGCAGTTCTTCTGATGAGAGTGATGATCTTTGACAACATTTTTGAGCAGTAAATGGACTCATCTATATTAATACTGGTCTGTGTCATAGGGCCAACCTATTTGTATATGTAATTATTGTGAAAGTTGTTGAAGGTGTAAAGTAAGACAGTGTCATAAGAGTGTGTATTTTAATATTAAGGTTTAGATTATTGTGTCTTAGGTAGGATTATTGTTTCTTTTTGTATGTCCTTCTACTTCTTTCTTTTCTATTTAGTAATAGGTTAGCATGGTGGGTAAATGTTTTTGGATCCCTTAAGATTAAAGCTTTGGTTTCTATACTATGAGTAGGGTTTAGTTTTAGTTATAGGCGAATCATTGAGTTATTTGATGGCATCTTTTACTTCCTCAATTCATTACTCTTTGTGAGCCATCAGTGTTCGTGTATTTATTATGTAATAAATATTGTGAAATTTTTGCCCTTGTGTCTTTCTGGTTTTTACTTGCTCCTATTGATTTGTGTTTTTATCCCTGGATTAGAGATTGAAATAAAAGAACCCGTTATGGCTTTCTCCTAGAGGGAGTTCGTAACAAATTTGGCGACCGGTGGTGCGAGTTACCAGACTGTGTTTTGGGTGAGATTTTTCAGTATTTATTTTTGTTATGTCTTATCACCTTCCTTCTTTTCTTTTTCACTATGTCTGATGTAGAGTTTAACCCTGCCGAATTTTTAGTTTCTGAGGATTGCTAGGTATTTGAGTGCTTTGACTAAAGAAAATTTGAAAGCTTGCGGTAGGTCGTTAGGCATTTCTTTAACAACTAAGGAATTGAAAAAGGACGTATATAAGTTGGTAAAGAATAGACTGTATGGACTTAAAGAAACTGCTGATGAATTTATTAGTGAAAGCATGAGTAAGTCTTATGTAGAAGGGGCTCCAGGATTGAATCATTTTCAGGATTCGTCTCACTGTGGAGTAATTTTTGAAGGGTACGGCAGTCTGCCTGATGGTAAAAGTCAGACTGAGCGGATTCCTCGTACTGATAATGTTTGTCCGGCTGTTCCTACTCGTTCGGTCAAAGGGGAAAATGAGCCACTAGTAAAGGATTTCCAGAGCATGTTGAAACTAAAGAAGTTAGAGTTCGAGGAGTTTGAGAAAATCAGAGAACATGAGAGAACGATGCTTAGCATGCAGTTAGAGTTAGCCAAGATCCAGCAAGGTAAGAAGTGTGAGAGTACCCGCATCCACAAAGATATTGGGGAAAAGTTTAGTTTTGGGGATGCTCTAAAACTTGTACCTTGTTTTATCGAGGAGAATGTGCCTGAATTCTTTAAAGCTTTCGAAAGGGTTGCTTCTAGGTTGTCTTGGCCTAGGGAGGTCTGGACAGTGTTGATTCAATGTCGCTTACTGGGCCAGGCTCTGAAGGATTATAATGCCATAGAGGAGCAAGTATCTCGGGATTATGAGAAAGTGAAAGCTTTGATATTAAATGCTTATGATTTGGTTCCCGAGGCCTACAGGCAGAGGTTTAGGAATTTTAACAAAACCCCAAACAGGACTTTTGTGGAGTTTTCTCATGTAAAGCAGGAGCATTTTGATGATTGGCTCAAGAGTCGCCAAGTAAATACTTTGGCGGCCTTGAAGGAATAGATATTGATTGAAGATTTAAAAAAATCGTGTGCTAAAGATTTAAGAATGCATTTAGAAGACTTGAAAGTGACTTCTTTTCCCAGAATTGCTCAGTTGAGTGATGAATATATATGGACCCATAAGGTTGGTACTGTGAACGTCAGGGGTAATTTCCCTGTGGTAAAGGGTAACTGTGAGAGTAAAAAGAGAATGTTCTCTAACCAAAATAATTCTAATTTTCAGGCTGACTCTAACTCTAAAGCAAATTCCAATTTTCAGGTCAAAAATCAACCAAAAAGTAATCCCAGTGGTAATTTTGTAAATAGGAATTTTGCAAAAACTAATAATGCTCATCATAGTCGTACTATAACTAGTGGTGTGGGAAGTAATAGAACCTGTTACTGGTGTAATAAGACAGGACATATCCAGGTGAATTGTTTTGCTGGTCAGAGTTATCTGCAGAGGCAGGCTACTTCTCCCATTGCTTTGGTGAATCAAGTTAAGGCTTCTCAACAATCTGTAGAGAATGAAGAAAATGGCAACAAAGGTAATAAAGAGAATGATTCTCCCATGTGACTGTCATTTAATAAGTATATTTGGCCAGGTAAGCTGAGATTTGAGAAGGAAGTTATAAATGTCAAATTTTTGAGGGACACAGGTGCTGCTCGATCTTTATTGTTAAGAAATAGGTTACCTCTTAACGTGAAGATCGCTAGCTATATTTTTTTAAGTGGTTTTCCAGACACTGTTGTGTCGGCTCCTGTGGTTGAAGGAGAGATTAACATATTTTGTGTCATAAAGAATAATAATCTGGCCATTGTTGATAAACTACCTATTCCTGGGATAGATGGTATCCCAGGAAATGACTTATGTAATGTGGAGGGACAAGAATTGTTCCCCATTTTAACCTTAAATAAATTACCAAATGCTGTAACTACTCGCTCAAAGAGAAAAGGGTGGAGAGGATTTAAATTTAGACCCTGTGCAAGTAGATGTAGCAGTAGGAAGGCTCGAGTCTATAGGAAGTAGTGGTAGTAGTAAGGTAGTTAGAGCATGTAATAGGGGTGCTTTTATAAGAGTACAGCATGATGAATTTGATGTGGAAATAACTGAGGGGATGATGTTTCTAAGCCATGTTTTGTATCGGGGAAAGGATTGTTGTGTAGATTAAGCTGTTCTGCTCTTATGTAATCCTCTGAGTACCATAAGCAGATTTTAGTACCTAAACAATTCAGAGACGAATTGCTGCAATTAGCTCATGAGAATCCTTTCTGGAGACACTTTGGGGTAACAAAAACTTTTAAGAGATTAACAAAGCTATTTTGTTGGCCTAATATGAGAAGGTGTATTAAGCAGTTCTTGCGAACTTGTGAGACGTGCCAAGTCATGGGTAAACCTAATCCGGTATAGCAAAAAGCTCCGTTAAAACCCATCCCTGAAATTGGTGAACCATTTGCAGAAATTGTCATTGATGTTGTTGGTCCTTTACCTAGAACCCAATCGGGATATATGTATTTATTAGCAGTGATGGATAGGGCTTCTCGGTTCCCAGAGTCTTTCCCTGTTAGGAAAGTAACTTCAAAAGCTGTCTGGGAAAAGTTAGTAGCATTTTTTTTTTGTCGTTATGGGTTACCCTGTACCATTCAATCAGATTGTGGTACTAACTTTACTTCCAAGTACTTTAAAGACAGGTGTGCTGAACTGGCCATTAAGCACTTCACCAGTGTCCCATACCATCCTGAAAGTCAAGGGGTTGTGGAAAGGTTCCACCAAACTTTAAAAAGTATAATTGGTACGTACTGTTACGAAAGGGAGAGTGATTGGGATAAGGAACTACCCTATGCGTTATTTGCCATAAGAACTCACCCAAATGAATCTACTGGTGTTTCTGCTTTCAGACTGGAGTATGGTCATGAGGTTCGAGGTCTTTTGGAGGTGTTATTTGAAGTGTTGATTGGGGGACGAAAACAAATTCAAAATCTAAATATATTTTTATCTAATTTGAAAAATAAATTGAGTGGCACCTGGAAGTTTGCCCAGGGTAATTTGCAAGCTTCCCAGGCTAGTATGAAAGCATTCCATGATCGCAAGGCAGTAAGTTGTTATTTCAAATCTGGAGATCTGGTTCTGGTTTTAGATATGGACTCGGATAGTTTCCTGAAACCCAGATTTAAAGGTCCTTGGAAGGTAATAAGAAAGGTGTCTGACTTCAATTACGAATTAGATTCTCCAGGTTCTACTAGGAAGAGTAGAATTTTTCACGTTAATAGATTAGAAAAATATGAAGGTAGAAATATAGATCCATTAAATATTGCTTATGAAATACCATGTCCTATAGCTACAGTATTTTATGATAATGTTGATAACTATGTATCTGAAGAGAATTTAAGACCTAATGTTGAGATTTTTAATAATGCTAATGTTTTGTTGGAACATCTGGATGGAGTCCAGAAGAAAGACTTGTTATGTTTGATAACGGCTTTTCCAGAAGTGTTTTGAGAGGCTCCAGGGCTTACTTCATGGCTTGAACATGATGTTGAGGTAGGTGATGCTCGTCCAGTAAAGCAGGCTCCTTACCGCCTGAACCCAGAAAAGGCCAAAGTAGTTGAGAAGGAGGTACAGTATATGCTGGACCATGATCTTATTCAACCCAGTTCAAGTCCGTGGAGTTCTCCTATTGTTCTGGTAAAGAAACCTGACGGTAATTATAGAATGTGTGTGGACTACTGTAGAGTTAATTAGGTAACCAAGAGTGACAGTTTCCCTCTTCCCCGTATTGAAGATTTAATAGACCGGAATAGGGAATGCTAAATTTGCAACTAAATTAGACTTGTTGAAGGGTTATTGGTAGGTCCCATTGTCTCACAGGGCCCGTGAGATTTCGGCATTTTTCACCCCAAATGGGTTGTATGAATGTAAGGTGATGCCTTTTGGTTTGAAAAATGCAGCCTTTATGTTCCAGCCCCTTATGAATAGGGTGATATGCGGGCTGGAGGGTACCGAAATATATATTGACGACTCGGTGGTATACAGTAAGGACTGGAAAACCCATGTTGAAAAGTTAAGAAAACTCTTTCAGGTTTTACGAAAGGATGGTTTGGTTGTAAACATCAATAAGTGTGAGTTTGGTAAGGCTGTAGTAACCTATCTTGGTCATGAGGCTGGTTTGGGGAAGGTTGCCCCTAAACATGCTAATTTTGAGGTTATATCCAACCTTCTTCAGCCGCGTAATGTCCGTGATGTCCGCAAAGTTCTTGGCATGTTAGGGTATTACTGGAGGTTCCTGAAGAATTTTGCTGATATCACCCAGCCTTTAACTAGTCTATTGAAAAAGAACACTAAGTTTTTGTGGAGTACAGAGTGTAAAAAAGCATTTTCTAATTTGAAATCAGTATTAGTCTCGGAAACAATTATTAGCTTCCCAATTTTAATAAACCTTTTATTTTGGCGGTGGATGCCAGTGACGTAGGTGTTGGAGGAGTTCTGTTTCAGAGAGATGATGAGGGGGAAATGGACCCTGTATCTTATTTCAGTAAAAAGTTACTCCCGGCTGAAAGAAAGTACTCCACCATAGAGAAGGAAGCTTTGGCTCTGGTGAAGAGCGTATCCCATTTTTCCATTTATTCATCTAGTTCTCTCAAGGTTGAAGTGTTGACTGACCATAACCAGTTGGTGTTTATAAATAAGATGAAGGGAGCGAATCAAAGGATTCTGCGATGGGCACTTCTACTTCAGGAATATAACCTGGTCTTTCAACTTATAAAAGGAGTGGACAACAAGATCCCCGATGCACTTTCTAAGATGTGACGTGTGGGCTGTTGTGCCGTCCCTGATTTTTAAATTTTCTATTCAGATGATGTATAGGCTATTAATGTATCCTAAAGTTGTTTTTTGATTATTTTTGTGCAATCCCGGAGTTCCCTGTTTTTTTTTTCGGGGGTGGGGGGCAGTTAGATTAAGTAGTCCTAGTGTGAGTGTTTTGGTTTGCATGTTTACTTTCTTATATTTTCGTATTAAGGTTAAAAAAAAAATCTTTTTCCTGTTTAGTCAAATTTATTTATTTTTTTTTTTTGGTTGAGGGAGGAAGGTGTCAGGCCGTAACGTAATTTTAAAGTAAAATCTTATTGTTTTGCCTCTTCACACTGATGGCTTTCATTTTTATTTTGTTTACAATTTTGTAAAACTTAAGTATTTTGCTGTTGCTTTTACATTATATATATTTTGGTTAAATGTAGTGTTTAATTTTCTTTGGTTAAAAAAGCTTAAGTTTTTGTGGTGCCATCTATTGAGTGCAGTTTCAATTGCACCCTTCCTCAGTATTTTCACTTCCTTGCCAAATTTGTAACTGTTTATTTTTCTTTGTGGTGACTGGGAGTGTTGTAAGGAGAGGTGACTTGTGACTCTCCTAAAGTATTCTTGGGAGTCTAGTTCAAGGCCGTTGAAGACTCTGGAGCTGCTGATCTGTCTGCTATTGTGGATTATATATACAATCTGCTGTCATTGAGCTGCTTCTTAATGTGGAAGGCAGTTATACATGTGAAGCTACTCGTGGGAGTACGACATGCGATTGTGGTTTAAGTAACCTACTGGCTTAATCTGGACACTGGCAGTTTGGTCTAGAGCAGGGCTCGTGAGCCTTTTTCGTTTTTGATGGATATATCTACTGTATCAGCACCAGAGTGGCCTTGTTGGAGTATGTAGGGAGTCTTCTCTCAGGTAAGAGGAACATCCTCTGTATTTTGTCGAGCCGTAGACTAAAAGTGTGCCTATCCACCAACGGTTGTGAAGTGAAGTTCTTCTGATGAGAGTGACGTCCTGTGACAACATTTTTGAGCAGTAAATGAACTCATCTATAATAATACCGGTGTGTGTCATAGGACCAATCTATTTGTCTATTTAATTATTATGAAAGCTATTGAAGGTGTAAAGTGAGACAGTGTCATAAGAGTGTGTATTTTAATATTAAGGTTTAGATTATTGTGTCTTAGGTAGGATTATTGTTTTTTTTTCTTTTGTATGTCCTTCTACTTCTTTCCTTTTTATCTAGTAATAGATTAGCGTGGTGGGTAAATGTTTTTGGATCACTTAAGATTAAAGCTTTGGTCTCTACACTATGAGTAGGGCTTAGTTTTAGTTATAGGTGACTCATTGAGTTATTTGATGGCATCTCTTACTTCCTCAATTCATTACTTATTGTGAGCCATCAGTGTTCGTGTATTTATTATGTAATAAATATTGTGAAATTTTTGCCCTTGTATCTTTCTGGCTTTTCCTCGCTCCTATTGATTTGTGTTTTTTTCCCTGGATTAGAGATTGAAATAAAAGAACCCGTTATGGCTTTCTCCTAGAGAGAGTTCGTAACAGGTACAACATCAAAAGTGAAGGAGTCCACCTCCTCCTTGAGTAGGTAGCTGCTGTTCAGAACTCCGCCAAGCCATAAACCATCAAAGTGCTGCAACAATTCTTGGGGCATGATCAACAATTATCAACAGTTCAAGCCAGCCATCACCACAGCTCTTTTCCCTCCTCTACACCTCCCTTAAGGGCAAGCTTATAGATCTTAAATGGGGTCCCATTCAAGAAGCCACCTTCTGGAACGCAAAGAAAGCCCTATCAACCACGGCTGCTCTCATATCTCCCATGCTATAAGCCCATCTCCTTCTCCCCGGCTACATTACCTTCGAACATGAATTCCTGTCACGGCCTATGGGTGTTCTTTTCTTTTGCCACTTCTTAGAAGGTACAGCCTTCATCATTAGCCTGTACCATATGCCACTGCACGCTTTTATTCGACAGGTTGCTTTGTCGTCCTGTCAACACTGACATCTCTTTGTTATGTCTTAATGAAATTGCCCTCTTCATTACTTTCCCTGGAAAATGAATCCCATTGCAGATGTCCTGTCAAGAAAAACAGTGGCGGTTATTCCCCTGGCAGAAGACCAATAAGTAGGACATCTTGCACATTTTACCATTAGGAAAACTTTGCCCTCCATGACTCCAACACAACCCTCCTCTGTGACGTCAGTACTAATAGACTACGACCATGCATACCTGCCTCATATGCCAAAAAGTGTTTGATTTTATTCATGGCTTTTCACATCCATTGCACTAATTTAGTGCACAGCTATTGAAGATTATGTTCAATTGGCAAGGCTAAAGAAGCTAAGGATTGAGTTCGCATCCGAACTTGATGGAAAGCCTCAGAAGAACATCGGCACATGGATTTAGGAATGGACACCCCTCACCCTGAGGATCGTCTTGTCTACTTTCAAGTATATGTAGTAGGTCCCCTATCCTCATTATATCGACCCCATTACCTGTTTACAGTCATTGACTGCTAAATTTGTCCTCGTGAAACCATACCCAAGCAAACTGCCACCTCTGCCTAATGTACATATGCCTTACTATCAGATGGTAGCGAGATTTGGTATCACTAAGCTTATTACTTTTGACAAGGGTACCTCTTTCACCTCTCAGTTATGGATATCATTAGCGAATCTCATAGGCATTATTATTATTATTATTATTATTATTATTATTATTATTATTATTATTATTATTATTATTATTATTATTATTATTATTATTATTATTATTATTATTACTAGCAAAGCTACAAACCTATTTGAAAAAGCAATATGCCATAAGACCAAGGGCTCCAACAGGGAAAGACAGCCCGCTGAGGTAATGAAATAAGGAAATAAATAAATGATATGAGAAAAAATTAACAATAGAATATATAAAAAACTGTAACATCAAAACATATATGCCATATATAAAATTGAAAAAAAAACTTATGTCAGCCCGTCTAACATAAAAACCTTAGCTGCATGTTTGAACTATTAAAAGTACTGATTCAACTACCTTATCAGAAAGATCATTCCACAACTTAGCCAATGTAGGAATGAAATGATGGAGAAGGCCTAATTATTAGAATTAACTACATAACTAGTATTATGAAGAGGAGTGAACTGTCCACGAATACATGAATTTAAAGGATGGTCATAATGATTAAAAACCTTATGCGACATTCATAATGAGCTAATTGAATGACGGTGCCAAGTAATAATTACTATATCAAGTATAAGTAATTCAATAGACCATACGTTTCTGTCCAAGAAATTGAGATGAAAATCAGCAGCTTATGTCCAGAGAGGGGAACAATAATTGAAAATTTATAAAAGTAAATCATTTAAACTCTTCTTCAGAATAGACTGATTACGGAAAATATTAGAAGGCTTTCTCAATAAAGCAATTTTTTTGTTTAATTGAATAAGCTACGGACAAAATGCATTTCTCAAAAGTAAATTTGCTGTCGAGAATCACCCCTAAAATATCCATAGAGTCATAGAGAGTTAATAAAATCATTATCAATGTTACAATCCAGTTTTTGACTAGCCAGTACAGTCGAACTACATAAAATCATAGTTTGAATCATGTTAGGATTTAGCTTCACGCCCCATAATTTGTACCATTCACTAATCTTAGCTATATCATCATTAAGGGATCCAACAACCCCGTCTCTACATCTAAGAGATGGAATTGATGTAAAAAGAGTAGCATCATATGCATATGCAACAAGTATTTTTTCTAGGCCAAACCACTTGCCATGTTTATATTCTATGAAAAGTAATAGACTAAAAACGCTACCCTGTGGAACACAAGATATCACATTTCTATACTCACTATGGTGCCTATCAACAAAAACTCTATAAGATTGCTTACTCAAATACTCAATAATAATGTTAGGAAACGAACCACCCACTTCCAACTGTTTGAGTTTGAAATCAAAGGCCTCACGATTTAAACGTTCAAAGGCACCACTAGAATTTAGGCAAATCATACAAACTTCTTGACCACAATCAAGAGATTTCTGTACAGCATTGGAGATTATAAGAAGGGCATCATATGTCCCAAGGCCTTTACGAAAAAAAAAATTTAAACTAGAGAATAGATGATTACCTTCAGCAAACCTATTATGACGTTTTGCATGAACACATTGAAAAACTCTAGATATTATGGGAGTTATGGAAAATAGGTGGTAATCAGTGGGATATATATATATATATATATATATATATATATATATATATATATATATATATATATATATATATATATATATATATATATATATATATATATTTATTGTTTTGGGCTTGGGCTATGTTGTCCTGATGGAAGGGTTCCTTTAGGTAGCCTTCTAAGGGATATTTTATACAGTGATACTCCCAAAGAAATAAACCAAAGGTCTCCAGGATTCTAACTCCTGGCGCGAGTATCTAATTAAGGATATCGCATGATATCAGGGCACGTATTTTTCTATATATGACACAAAGCACTCTTCACCCCGAATAGATTTAACTCTTTGATGTAGGGGGAAGAGGGACAAAAGAGAGGGGTGCTGATCTAGGTACCTGGTGGACCTCCTATCCCTACTACTACCGACCGCCATTTCTTTCTTGTAGCGCTTTAAGCCAGGTGTTCTCCCAAGTAACCCGGTGTTTTGTTGCAAGTTATCAGATTTTTCATCATGCAATCCCCAGCATCCTCATCCTCTGGAAAGTTGAGAATTAATCCTTTCCCGTGTATAATTTTAGGCTCCCTTCTAACAGTATGATTTTAGTAATTTAAGTTTGTTTAGTTGAGCATTGCCCCGAACCTGAGACTGCCATTTTACGACTGCAGTCGCATGATAAAATTACATTTAATTTAGTCAGTAGGGTGACATATCCCGGTATTTAGCTATAATATTAGTTAGTTAGGCAAATTATACAAGTGAAGATTGTGCATACAGATATATTATTGTGCCTCTTCCTATTATGTAACTTTACTTTTTGTATGCGGCGGGAGCTCCCGCGGTACCAACCTTGGTCGTGGTTCCTATCAGAGCTAGGCTAGCTAGGCTCATATATACGTTAGTAAAGTAATTCCCCATGTTTAGCCTCACCCTATCGTTCCTTAATGATTCGGAAGAGTACTTACATACTCTAGAATCTATGGATACGGTTCGATATACATTCTCTCTCAGAGAAAAGAGGCTAAACACAACCTCCCTCCCCAATTGACGCCGCCACTTCGGAGGGCAATCACTGTCTTTCTTAATTGCTGTCGAGTAGAACCAAGTTTTTGCCATCTCCGGATTTGGGTCAGATAGTAATTAACTCAGGGTGCCCTTGTCTTGTCGCCGACGGTGTCGCCATCGAAGGAACCATGTTTCCTCTACCACCGACGATGTTGTCAGCACAGGTAGCCAGGCATTCTTAGTCCACTGGAGAAGGTAGGCGGCATACCTGCCACCACCTCTCTTCTCAGTGAACTTCAAGACCCTTTCCTTTCCCCCTTCTGTCCTATAGTGACGTCATAGCCGTTGCAACATTCTTTCACCGGTATTTTGACAGTCACCCCTGCTTGCCAGGTTGACTGCGTTGCCGGCTGGTACCCTGATGGCTGCTGGTGGGAAACCTAACATACTTTTGAGAGGTCCTCAGCCCTCTCTTGGTTGGCCATCCGCAATCATTGCCGCCAGCAGTATAGCCTGTGGCAGGCCTTTTGTGGATGGGTGGAAGCTAGAATAAGATGGATTCCTACCTCTTCCATTGGAATTCTCATTCTGACAAGGAGACAGTAGGCAGCCTGAAAGTCCTCCTACACTTCCAATTGTTGTGCTAAACCATAATAATAGGAAACTCTCCTTCCTTAATACTTTCTCTCTCTCTATCAGTTAGTGCTGCCAGGTACTGATCTAACCCCGGCAGTGCGCCAGTTGAACTACAGTATACAAATATACAGTAGTACACATATTTTCTAACATACTCTGTGTTTCCTGTCACAGTCTATTGTTGGGACCACGATATTATGTTGAGGTCTAAGTACTCCTCAACACCCAGATGGTTTCTTTGATCATCAGGACTCTAAAAAATCAAAGATGAGTATTAATATACTACTGGTGGATTATGTTTGTATAGACGCTCACTAACCCTAACTCTAGTTCCTAGAGTTTCTCCTACCTTGCATTCTCCCTACCAAGGAAACCAGATATTATTACTGACGGAGGTCTCAGCAATAGCCTGGGAAAGGAAACACAGATATGTGTCTTTTCTACTTCCTTTCCAGCTTACTATCCTAAGCTATTATATAAAATAGTGATTACTATTGTTAAACAAATATATGCTTTTATATCAATCATGTAAAAACCACAATACTCATTGGATCCTTTTCTTTTACAGGAGGAGCCGATGGAGAAGTATGTAGCCTTGTTCTGCAACCACAAGTGTAAAGACTTTTGTGGACACACGATGTGCAGGACTCATGTCCCCTGCCTTATCGTGTCAGGAGTCCTAATCTATTGGGACCGGAAGGGTTGCCAAATCTGCTCAACCCTGCTGACCAACAGATCGATGAGGCCTTCCCAGTCCACTTGGAAACTAGGAGCACAGCGAGGGAGACCCTTCGCAAGTGGTTTAGGAGTGATCCAAAAGAACTCTCCAGGACCATAACTACCCAACGACTCCCAAAGGTGCTTTCTGTTCCCAAGGCTCTACCAAACACGGTAGTGCTTCAGGAACAGGTCCAGCCTCCTCTCATACAACTGAAGATCGATGCGGACATACACAAGGCACTGGAAGGCATGGACATCCACCAAGAACGGATGTCAGTAGTGTCCACCAACACGGAACAAGACCTACAGGAAGGACGCCGTGAAGGAGACGTGGAACACCCACGAACATAGGAAGAAGGATCCGTTTCGAAGGTAACTGAAGACCGTCAGTTCACCGTGAGGTCATACCAACCTATGAAGTCAAACTCTTTAACCCCAACTCCTCAGCCAGCTACACATGTCAACAAGAGTGAAGCGATCCTTAAGTCGATCCAGAAAGCCTTCTAATATTCTCTGTAATCAATCTATTCTGAAGAAGAGTTTAAATGGTTTACTTCTATAAATTTTCAATTATTGTTCCCCTCTCTAGACATAAGCTGCTGATTTTCATCTCAATTTCTTGGACAGAAACTTATGGTCTATTGAATTACTTATACTTGATATAGTAATTATTACTTGGCACTGTCATTCAATTAGCTCATTATGAATGTTGCATAAGGTTTTTAATCATTATGACCATCCTTTAAATTCATGTATTCGTGGACAGTTCACTCCTCTTCATAATACTAGTTATGTAGTTAATTCTAATAATTAGGCCTTCTCCATCATTTCATTCCTACATTGGCTAAGTTGTGGAATGATCTTTCTGATAAGGTAGTTGAATCAGTACTTTTAATAGTTTAAACATGCAGCTAAGGTTTTTATGTTAGACGGGCTGACATAAGTTTTTGTTTTCAATTTTATATATGGCATATATGTTTTGATGTTACAGTTTTTTATATATTCTATTGTTAATTTTTTCTCATATCATTTATTTATTTCCTCATTTCATTACCTCAGGGGGCTGTCTTTCCCTGTTGGAGCCCTTGGTCTTATGGCATATTGCTTTTCCAAATAGGTTTGTAGCTTTGCTAGTAGTAGTAGTAGTAGTAGTAGTAATAATAATAATAATAATAATAATAATAATAATAATAATAATAATAATAATAATAATAATAATAATAATAATAATAATGCCTTTGAGATTTGCTAATGATATCCATAACTGAGAGGTGAAAGAGGTACCCCTGTCAAAAGTAATAAGCTTAGTGATACCAAATCTCGGTATATATATATATATATATATATATATATATATATATATATATATATATATATATATATATATATATATATATATATATATATATTTGTATTTATAATTTGTGGGTGTGTTTATGTAATGAAATTGTTTTACCATATCATACCTGTAGCATTTAAAGTTTTTGCTCATACAAATCTTTGTATTTCAGCTCTTCATTAAAAGAAAAAAAAGATAGTATCTTGATAGTGAGCGACATTCAACCGGGGAAACTACACGTTCCAAACATAATACTTATATCAAGTTTCACCTTTCTATTTATTATTATTATTATTATTATTATTATTATTATTATTATTATTATTATTATTATTATTATTATTATTATTATTATTATTATTATCATTATTATTTTGTGGTTATTAGTACCGTAAAGTTACCAAAAAAGTTACTTGTTTTTAAGTAATGTATTAAAAGTATGAAGTTTCTACATATGCAGGGTTTTGTTGGGCCTAGCCGTCCTTTCCGCCCTTGTGCGTTGCAGTTGAATGTCCTACTGTTGTCTTTACAAATCTTTCTTATGGAAGAAATCAATTCACTTCATTTCTCTTCAATTCCACTCCCAGGTAGGCTTTCAGCCTGTCAGTGGAATCAGTTGTCTTCTCCACTCAATTCTGTTTTTAAAAATTCCCTCTCCTCTCAGCTGTTCAATTGTTGGCATGTTGTTCTTTGTCAGAATATCTTCAATTCAATCCCTCCAGCGTTTATGTGGTCTACCTCTTGATCTTCTCCCACCAGGTGTCCAGTCCCATCTTTTCCTTGCAATTCTATTTCCATCCATTGTCATTAACCGTCCCAGCCATCCGAGCTGTCCCTTCTCAATCTTGTTCAACATAGGAGATACCCGAACCATCCTTCTAAAATTTACATTTCTTATTCTATATCTTCTTGTTTTGTGCATTATTATTCTCAGGGCTTTCATCTCTGAAGCTTGGACTCTGCTCCCGTCTTTGATTGTCATTGTCCAGCTCTCTGATCCATATGTCATAATTGGTGTGAGTAATCCTTCAAGTATGGTTTTCTTTACTTCTATAGGTACGTATGCATCTCTCATAATTGGATAGAGTGCTCCAGAGCATTTATTATATTTCTTTATTTGTTCAGTAATTTCTTCTTTGTTCTTATAGCCGTTGTCTGTAAACATACACCCTAAATACTTGAATGCGTTGGTGTCCTTAATTACCGTATTTCTTATCATGATGTTCGTTGGAGCTTGTTGTTGTTTGTTGATTGTTAATATTTCTGTTTTATTAATGTTCATCTTCAGTTCAGCTTCTGTTAAACAATCGTTCAAGGTTATCAATGCTCTTTCTAGTTCTTCCCGATCATATGTCCAGAAAGCAATATCATCAGCAAATATCATGATGTCTCCCGAGATATTTATTCTTTCCTTAAAACTTCTTATAATTACATCTATATATGCAATGAACAAGAGTGAGGGAAGAACACTTCCCTGCTTAACACCTGTAGTTACTCTAAACCAATTTTCATTCTTGCATCCAGTCCTTATAATATTCATACATGGTTCGTACGTGCTCTTTATTGCAGCTCCCAATATACCGTTGAGTCCATAAACCTCTCCCAAGCACCTCCAGAATTTGTTCCTAGGTACCGAGTCAAATGCCTTATCCAAATCAATAAATGAAGAAATACAGTGATATATTTTCACCTTCTGCATCCAAACGCCTCAATTGAGAGGCATTAAAGTGGATTACTTATACAACTCGCAAAATCTTTTTTATAGCAAACCTTGATTGTTTACATCTGCCTCTCTCCGCACAAGTCTCAGTGACGTCACACGTATTTGTCGCCCAAGTGGCTGAAATGGAACGGCATATAGAGCTCTGATATAAGATCACTCGGTACTTGATCAAAACCAAACACAGTCAATTGGTCTCTGATTTTGGTTTCTCTTTTTGATGGAAAGAAGTTATATTTACCATGGTCCTGACCTTTCAAAGAACACTACATAGCAGTAGAAATATTTTTTTTATGTATGATACTTTTCCCTCTGGTTTTCACGGAAAACATTTATTTTTTTTCTTCTATTTTTGCTGTTCTTAGGCCATAATCTAATGCAATTTCTCTCATTATTAATAGCGATATTTGGTATTCCATCTGACAAGGGTACCTCTTTCACCTCCCCATTGTGGACATCATTAGCAAACTTCCTGGGAACCACCCTACATCAGGCAACTGTCTACAATCATCCAGGCAATAAAATGGTGTAACGTTTTATGACACCCTCAAAGCAGATTTGATGTCATACTTTAAGGACTCCAGCTGGGCTACCCAGCTTCCCTAGGTACTCCTAGGAATAATTACCACTCCGAAAGATGCGTTGGATGTTTTAGCAGCAGAATTAATGTATGGTGATCTTTAGGTTGTGCCAGCTGACAACCCTCACCTCCTCTTTACAACCTCCTCCGACAATCTCCAGGGTCTTCCTCATGTTGTGGGAAAAATTACTCCATACCTCAAAACTTACAAGCCATCAGCTAAGCAACATATTCCGACAGATTTACATTTGGAAATGCCCCTTCTTTTCTACGCAACAGCATTAATGAGCCACCACTAATAACCTTCTACACGGCCATTTCTTCATACCCTTTGTATGCTGAAGGTATTTTGCATCAACATCCGTGGAAAGGAAGGCTTGGTCTCCATTAACCCACCTACAGTGTGCCTCACTGCAGCAGGGTGACCTCTTTCGAATATATGTAATTACCTCCGCCAGGAGGGTATGTTTTCGGTTCGGTTTGTTTGTTTGTCTGTCTGTCTGTGGACAACGTAGAGGCCACATTTCTACACGGAATCACTTCAAACTTGGCCAAGTAGTTCCCCAATGTGTATGGAAGAACTGATTAAATTTTGGTCAAGGTCACCCCAAGGTCAAGGTCACGTGAAGGTCAAGGTCACGTGAAGGTCAAGGTCACCTGAAGGTCAAGGCCAAGTAGTTCCCCAATGTGTATGGAAGAACTGATTAAATTTTGGTCAAGGTCACCCCAAGGTCAAGGTCACAGGGGTCACTGGTGTCACTATGACATAAGTGGCCATATCAAGAGACAGAAATAAAGCACTGACTTTTGCATAAGCCAACAGGGAAGTCCTAGTCCAGGCGCAACCCATGGGTGATGTTCAAATTTATAAAGGTCAAAGGTCAAGGTCATATTGGTGCATTATATCAATGTCATATTAAGTATCAGTGGCAAATGAACAAAGATCACTTGAAGGTCAAAAGTCAAGCAGGTCACTTGAAGGTCAAGGTCACGTGAAGGTCAAGGTCACGTGAAGGTCAAGGTCACCTGAAGGTCAAGGTCACGTGAAGGTCAAGTACATTTGAAGATCAAGGTCACTTGAAGCCAAGGTCATGTGAAGGTCAAGGTCACGTGAAGGTCAAGGTCACTTGAAGGTCACGTGAAGGTCAAGGTCATGTGAAGGTCGAAGTCACATCAATTCATGATTCTAGGACATATGGCGCTCTAGGTCACCTTGGCGGAGGTATGTCCTCTACGAGGACCATGTCCGCGTTCAGGACTTGCTCACTTGTTTCTTATGGGACACCCCTATATAGAACGTTTTTAATACACGCTCGTAATTGCAACACTTTTGATTTTATATCATATCACTCGTTCTTCCATACAGTGTAATTGACCAACTTGTGTAACCCTACTTGTTAATGCTTTTTCTTGTTTCTATCTTTGTGACGTTTCTGTTCGCATATCGCTGTATACTCATTCGATGATTGTTTAATAATATTTAGTTGCATTCACCTCGCCTCTCAGGTATCATCTATCTGTCACCTTCCCACAAAACAAAGACTGGCGTAGGCCCCGTATCAGTAATAACTACCATGAATGTTGGTAAGTATTGATTTCGTGGCTTTAGATCCAGGGTAATTAAAGTATTTATATACCTATATTTGTAATTTCATTTATTTTATCATCAAAATATTTAGGGTTACACATGCGTAATGAATTCAGATCTTTTGACTGTATTACTTTGATTTGCGTAGTAATGCACATGGGCAGATATACTTGGCGCTTCTCTTTATACTCCAAATTTAAATCTGTCGTTACACCCAAGTATACAACAGTACATAAAAGGTATGCTAAAATAATTTTCCTGTTCTATAGTAACATCTACTTACGGTAACAAGCCATTCAATCCAAGAAAAAAGTTACCTAAATGTTTATTTTCCGGCCTCGCAAATATGCCTCCAAGTGTTTGTTAGTGCGAATTCCGTATTACGGGACCAAAATGGTTTTTATCGCTTGTGGCAATAA
>NC_090734.1:34588500-34603500 GCF_036898095.1 Palaemon carinicauda | reverse complement strand
ATTAAAACTTTATTTCAAGGTGTGAACTACACCTTAAATTTCTGTTTAGGAAATTACATAAGGTATTGTAAAATAGAATTGACCTTAGTTTTAATATATTTGGAGATTATAGCAATTGGGTGGGCCGGAAATACAAGTATGTGCCTTTCCTTCTTTCTTTTATAGCTTTACTGTGTAAGCTACATGTTTCAACATAAGTGAAAAGCTTTCACTTGCTACTCAGGAATTTTCCTTCTCTTTACAGGAGGACCATCCGAAGTGCGGGAGTGTATTCTGCAATGTCCGCAATAAGAACTTCTGTGGACATCAGTCTTTCAGGAGGCACGCAGCATGCGCAGCCTCCAGAGGTGATCTCCGGTATTGGGACCCTCATGTTTGTACTGTATGATCTAACCTGATTAACGAGGCTTTTGAAAATCCTAAGTCAACGGAGTCAAGGGAAGCTGCCAGGGAAAAGTTACGAACCCGGATGAGGGGTTTTCAGAAAAACACCTCAGGCCCCTACCTTCCAAATGAGAAGATGAAGGCATACTTTTTCCCTAAGGCATCGGCTGATGCAGTCATTCCTCAACCTCAGGTGGAGATACCAACTGCCCAGAATCCGGTAGATTCTGAAGTCTCGGCCGCCCTTCAAGACATCCGATTGGAAAATAGGATGTCGGAGGTGTCGGATTCTACAGAGAAAGACCTACCAGGAGAAGGTCAGGAGAAGGAGCTCTCTTAGGCTCCTCAAGAAGAAGAGGAAGAAATCGATGAGGTGTCGGTTACATCGGTTCCGGACCCAGAACCTGTTCCCTCTACATCGTCTGCTATCCCAGATGAACTGTGAAGGACTCTTTCTTCTATTGTTGAGAGGATCCAACAAATTCAAAGAAAGAATGATGAAGAGGAAGCTGCAATGAAACTGGAGATTCTTAGACTTGCAGCATCACGTGGGCTCCAGAAGCGACTCAACGTGAAGGGTCTTCCTTTGTGCTTGGAAACCAATCTTTGGAGGTATGCCGAACACATGCCAATGACAACCGGGAAGATCGTGATATCAGAAAAGTGGGGAGCAATTCCTCTGGAAGAAGTGGAATTTTGGCCCAACAAAGATTCTTATCTGGACTGCTATGTCCGTCTCACGAAGGAGCCAGCCTCAAACGAGGACGCGGAGTCCAAGGAGGTCATAGTTCTTGACCATAGTAAAGCATAGGCGTTAGCGGGCTCCTTGAAAGAGAGGGGCTTCACGAACTCAAAGGTGCTAGCCTTGAATCTGAAGCTTCCATCCTGTGTGGCCTCTCCAACAAAAGCCTTTCCCTTCATGGAAAAGGGATATAAGGCAGCCTTAAAGGCAGTGGAGGCAGGGAAACCATGCTCCTCCATGGAGGAGCGCAAGCCGTTATCTCTTACCTTGCCCTTAGACCAAGAAGACTGGAAGGACGTACACCTTACCTTCTTAGTCGGGAAACTGGAAGCTGATATTGCTGAACGTCAGTTTGGTGAGGAACTTCCAAAACTCTTGCGCAGAGAGCAAGAGACGAAGGAAAGACTTGCGGCATCAATGTCGTTGCAAACGACATTAGAAACGATGGCAAGTGACCCCAAGAACCAGGACATGTTCATGGTAGTAGTCAAAACCCATCTGGCTACAGTTACGAAGGATCTCTATAGCTTTATTAAAGCTAGGAGAACCTGTAGGGAGTTCGTGTTCGCCTGGGCTGCGGTGAGGCACGAATTGAGGAGACTGATATCCTCTTGTATCTGGGGTAAAGACCTCTTTCCCAATGAAGTTGTTAAAGAGGTAGTAGACAAGGCCGCCACAGAGAATAGGAACATTCTTTTAGATCTTAAGAGAAAGTCTTCTCCAGATGAGGGTCCCCAACCCAAGAAGAGGACAAAAAGGCCTAAGCCATCCTCTCGGCCGGCTAAATCCTACCGACAGAAACAACAACAACTTCCTGTGACTGCGGTGTCTCAGATAGTGGCACAACTTCCAACCACATGCCAGCTGGTACCTCAACAAGTGGCGACACAGTCGCCAGTTTTTAACCCAGCCTTCGAAAGGCAGACTTCTTCCTTTCGTGCAAAAGCTAGAGGAACAGCCAGAGGTACTTCCAGACGCCCTTCAAGATGAAGGGGATCCAGTCGAGGACGTGTTCAAGGAGGCAAGGCCTCAGGTCTACAACAGCAGAAATGAGATACTTCCAGTAGGAGGGAGACTACAGCTATTTAGGGATAGCTGGACCTTCGATCCCTGGGCCCACAGCCTAATAAAGAATGGACTAGGTTGGAGCTGGAGCAGTCCTCCACCTTAATTTCCTCAATTCTTCCAACACTGAACCCCCGTTCTGGAAGAATATGTCCGAGAGCTCTTAGACAAAAGAGTAATCTGGAAAGTTAAATGCATCAAATTCTAAGGAAGGCTGTTTTGTGCTCGAAAGAATGGCTCAGAAAAACTCAGAGTCATTCTAGACTTGTCGCCACTCAACAAGTTCATAGTGAACTACAAGTTCAGAATGCTTACACTTCAACACATAAGGACCCTACTGCCCAAAAGGGCATATGCTGTTACTATAGACTTGTCTGACGCTTATTGGTACGTTCCAATCAATCGTCACCTCTCATCCTACTTAGGCTTCAAGTTACATAGATAACTTTATGCCTTCAGAGCCATGCCTTTCGGGCTAAACATAGCCCCAAGGATTTTCACGAAGCTCGCGAACGCAGCCATCCATCAATTACGCCTAAAGAGGGTCCAAGTAGTAGCCTACTTGGACGACTAGCTGGTGTGGGCAGCATCTAGGATGGAATGCATGCAAGCTTCTAATATAGTGATCCAGTTCCTGGAATATCTGGGATTCAATATTAACATAAAAAATTCTCGACCTTCTCCAGCTCAAAAATCTCAGTGATTGGGAATCCACTGGAATTTGGAGTCACATCGACTTTCCATTCCTGGGAAGAAGAGGAAAGAAATAGCAGGATCTGCCAAGAGACTATTGAAATCAAAACAGATATCAAGACGCGAACAGGAGAGAGTGCTGGGCTCTCTACAGTTTGCTTCGATAACAGATCCAGTGCTAAGAGCACCGCTAAAGGATGCAACAGGAGTCTGGAGAAAATACACATTAAACGCGCGAAGAGATCTAATAAGACCTCTACCGACTCGACTGCGAACGCTTCTCAAGACTTGGTCCAATGCCAAGCAGTTGAAGATATCAATACTTCTTCAACCTCCTCCCCCGTTAGTAACTATCCACACAGATGCCTCAAATGAAGGCTGGGGAGGTCACTCTCATCAGAAGAGAGACCAAGGAGCTTGGTCCAATCTTTTCAATTCATTTCACATCAACTTTCTAGAAGCTATGGCAGTTCTTCTGACACTAAAGAAAGTATCTCCTCGCCACTCGACCCACATAAGATGTTGGCCATATTCCGTTTGGCGGAATGGAACAAATGGTACCTGCCAGCAGTTCACATTCAAGGGGATCCGCAATATGACAGCAGACGCTCTATCCAGGTTTACACCTGTAGAGTCAGAATGGTCCCTTGACGCAGGATCGTTCTCCTTCATTTCGAGCCAAGTCCCGGAGCTGCAGATAGACCTCTTTGCGATGAAAGACACCAAGAAAATTGATTGTTACGTGTCCCCATACGAGGATCCGCTAGCGGATGCAGTGGACTGCAACAGATGGTCCAGTATCTATCTGTTCCCTTCACACAACCTCCTTTTGAAGGTTCTCGATAAGCTGAGATCCTTCAAAGGGAAAGCAGCAATAGTGGCCCACAAATGGCCAAATAGCGTGTGATTCCCTCTGGCATTGAAACTCCTACTAAAATTCGTACCGCTACCGGATCCATCCCTGTCTCAGCGAGTACAGAAATCGACTGTCTTCGCTCCATCACAGAAAACACGGAATCTACATCTCATAATTTTCTCTCCTTAGCGATGAGAAAAAGATTCGGTGTTAAAAGTCAGTTTAGACTTTTGGAGGAGACCAGAAGACATTATGAGGCTTCACGGAAAAAATAGATATCCTTTGTCAAGGCGAAGAAACCAAAAGAAATCTCGACAGATTCCTATTTATCATTCTTCATTCACCTTCATGAGCAAGGTTTAGCAGCGAACACAATTTTATTTTTCAAGCCTGCCTTGACAAGTCAGATACCATATGCCTTACAGGTCGACCATCTAACGACGTTCTTAATGAACTACAAGGCCTCTTCCATAAAATTTCTTTAATTATATGGACTTTGAACATCCTTGTTTGTACACAGGCTGGTAGTCATCCAAGGTGTTCTCTGTGCACTATGCAAAGCAAGTGGAGCAACTTAAGAGGTCTGTGGTAGCAGCAGGTAGAATTCTTTAACCTTCTGTTTTAAATCTGCGAGAAACAGTGTAATCAATTTGGGACAATTAATTAAGAGGGTGCTTGTGTAGTCACTGTATGTTTCTACATACTGAGCGATAGGCCACGAAAGTGTCCTTACGAACTGTTCCATTGTCATCGGTGAACTATAGCATAATACGGACACTTGTGCCTAGCGTTTTTTACGCTAGTGTAAATAAACAATATACAGACTATATCATTATTATTAATAATTCAATTGAAGTGGCAAATCTGTTTCCTAGTAGACGAAACAATATTTTCTATTGATTGTTTTTCTTTATGCTTTACACATATCATCCACATTTTATAAATTTTATAAATGTTGATCTGATATGTACGTTTATTAAATTTTAGTAAACTAATTCATAGTCTTATTCGCCCACACTCATTTTATTAAAGATGTACTGAGCATTAAGATTAAAATATGGATATTTTTATCATGGTATGTCTTTTAAGACTGTTCCCTGATTCAGGCAAAAGTCTACTCACTTTAACCCTTCCTTAGGAAGGGTTAACGTGGTGCCCTAACGGGATAGTGGCAAAGAGGCAAATTTTTTTCCTATGCGGATACAACCATTTATCAATAGTTAAAAAGAGTAGTCACATTGGGGAAGGTGTCACAAATTCATACTGACATTGGTGACTCTTATACAAACTTTGCTTTATAATGTATAGGGCGAGACCACTATACAAGCTTGTCATTTTGTCATCCATAGTTATTATGTACTCCTCGAGACTTTTTCCAGAGCCTAGTACTACTCTTCCCTGTAGGGGGCAGGAAGCACTAACATAGTTCATACTTAGATGAAATGATGTATGACGGTAACATCATAGGTCTCTAGGTCTAGACGGACCAGGAAAATACTTTCTTGAGAGTACGGCAACGATTGAGAATCTGTAGATACAGTAATGTTCTGGTAAACTTCCATCAGGACGACATGGCCTGAACCAAAAAACGGATTTTGAGCGAAACGAAAAATCTATTTTTAGGTGAGGTAGCCATGTCGTACTGATGGACCCGCCCTTCCTTTTATTGTGAAAGGGCTTATTGACCGCTCCCTATAATACAGTATCTCTAGCACCTCATATATCGCTACAAGGATAAAGAGGGCGCTACCGCCTTCATCAGATACACACTGGAAAAGGAATAGGAGAGATACCTTATGAGCGGCTCTCTTTTCATTTTCGTTTCAGATTCTTGTCACTGTAACCCCTCGAAGCGTTAATACTGTTCGGGGTGAAGATAGCTATGTGACGTGTCAAGAATACGTCCTCTGATATTATGCGATATCCCTGTGAGATTATTTAGGGACGGAACGAGGGGCTGGGAACCCCCTCTACTGTATCTACATCCTGTGAGAAATCAACAAAGATGTTGATGTCGATTACCCCCCAAAATTGGGGGAAGTGCCTTAGTATATATATATATATATATATATATATATATATATATATATATATATATATATATATATATATATATATATATATATATATATATATATATATATATATATATATATATATAACGAACAGTTTCTTGAGTGAATTAAGATTATATATATGTATATATATATATATATATATATATATATATATATATATATATATATATATATATATATATATATATATATATATATATATATATATATATATATATATATAAAGGGCCTAAAGGTGCATAGGAGCCAGAAAGATCCAGCTTGGGCCTCAGAAAGAGCCTCTGGATGACAGTCATCTCATGAGCATCTATCCATCTATTTTGTATTTTCTCAGCAACGTGCTTAGTGTATCCTCTCCAATGTGCTTAGTGTTTTCTCTTACATTTGAATAGTGTTTTTTTCAAGTATTGTAATTTCTTTGGTTTAAGCTATAAGAAGTACCATGTAATATGTGAGTAAAGTTATATTATAAAAAAATATTATTTTTTCCTCACTGGACCTGTGAGATTAGGTTAAATAGTGAAATGTATTTATTCATGCCCCACCGTTCGGAGAACATATCTGAGCCTAGGGACATAGGAGTAACATCTAAGTTTATGTAAGTGCAAATCTGATTTATTATTTATATAGTTAAAGTGTCTACTTTTTCATTAATTGTTCAAATCAAATATTTTCACAAATTAATCTTCATTGAAACAAGTGAATGTATTATATTTTTTAGTTTATTTTTTTTTCTAGTATAAGGGGTAGTTTTTATTTGAATTTTGGGTAATTTACTGTTGGTATTACTGTTGATTTGTGATTTTTCATAGAACATATCCATTTTTGAAGTGTGTATTATTTTGATCCCCAAATAATTATTTACAGCTTTAGTCGCATCCCTTGACTAAGAACTGAAGTAAGATGGTGATTTAAGAATAGTTCCCGTTAAAATAAGTTATCACCCGATTTTTCCTTGAGTTTGAAGTGAAAAGACCTTTAGATATTCATTGTTCAAATATATAATTGACTGTGAGTTATGTATTATTATCAGAGATTGAGAGTTTTCTATTGTGTATCAAATTATATAATAAAAATCTGTTGAATTTTAGAGCTGGGAAATTAGTGTAATTAGCTAGTCGTAATATATAATAATGGAGCCCAGACACCATGCTCAAGTGAGTCTGTTTTGAATATAAATGATAATAGGCAATTGCTTTGATTAAGAGTTGGATTAGTTTCGTGTCGAAAGGATTCAATGTATTATCAGGATATATAGTTTTGGAGAGATATATTTTATTTTTTTCTAAGTGCAAAATAGCATAGTTGAATTTACAGGAGTTTTAGGAAAACCCAATTGTTCAGGAATTGTTGAAAGCCAATATAACTTAAGTTATTTTGATGGTATGTGGTGGCCATACAACTGGTGGTATGATTAAAAGCCAAATCCAGTGTCTAGCCTTAGCAGAGTAGATAAAGTCAGAAAAATTGTAAGAAGAAGATATTGCATCAGTTTGCGTTTTTTTTGGAAAAGGCTGAAGCAGAATTCATAGCAAAGAACGTAACATATGACCCACAAATTAAAGGAATTTAACCAGAAACGAATATAGAGGATGAGATTAGAAACAATTGCAGCGGAAGAGAAT
The DNA here is from genome assembly GCF_036898095.1 of Palaemon carinicauda. Classification (NCBI taxonomy): domain Eukaryota; kingdom Metazoa; phylum Arthropoda; class Malacostraca; order Decapoda; family Palaemonidae; genus Palaemon; species Palaemon carinicauda. The sequence goes on along the minus strand of NC_090734.1, from coordinate 34,596,057 downwards.
TTGATTTAGTTGAGGATGATGAAAGAACGGAAGGAACAGGAAGAAAGAGAGAGAGAAGAGGCATGAGAAATTTCAAGACATGAGGGAGAAGAAGAAAGACATTCAAGGGAAATAGAAGCAAGATTAATTGCAAGACCGGAAGAAAGACCGAGAAAAGAGGCAAGACGGGAAGAAAGGGAGAGAGAAGAAACAAAAGTAGTTACAAGTCATGCAAGAGAATGGGAACTGTTGATTGCTCGTGCAAGGTCGTCAACTGAGACAGGCGTGACCCTTGCTAGGCCGAATCCCGCGTTTAATGTAGTGAATGCACAAAAATTGATCACGAAATTCATGGAAGAAGCTCCTAACGACCTCTTCGATTATATTGAACCAGTCGTGTCGACAATGGAATGGCCAAAAAATGGCTTATGTTATTGCGGAGTGTCCTTATTGAAAGACGATGCAGTGCGTATCTTGCCTTGTCTTATGGCCAGAGGAAGGAGTATCAAGAAGTTAAGAGGATTGTGCTGCAAATGGTATTACATGACCACGGAATATTATAAGGAACGATTTCAAATTATGCAGAAGGACTAGAAAATTACTTTTCTGGATTAACACGGTGTTTTAAGATATAGATAAAGGCTGCCAAAGTTAGAGATGGCTGATTTAGAAGAACTGACAATGCTGAAAAAACATTCACGAGGAATTTGTGAACATATTAGAACGTGTTTGAGAGAGATTGAGGTGGAGACACTTGATAAAGCCACTTCGCTGAGTGAAGATTATGATATTATCAGTTGCAAAGCCTCATTGGGTATGAAGTTTCTACGTTGTTTTAACCAAGTGTCAAATACTTGCCGAACCATTTAAACCATTTTATTATTAACTATAGGAACAAGTTCAATACTTACAGCATAAGTGGCACTGGTACTGTTCCAAAGCAGAATGCGATAGTACCACAAAAACAACTGTCGAATCCTCCTCTTTCAGGTGTTTTGAAACCCATGTAGAAATATATTATATGACAAAAAAGGTTGTATCAGTAAGCAATATTGGTCGAACAGACCAAAAGCAGTCGCCCAAGAGGTTAAGGGTAATTCAACTCCTCAGAATACGAAGCTGAAGAATCTAACGGAAAAGGTCGACAAGGAAAATAAATCAGCTAACTTTTTACACAACGAAGAGGACAACCCCAAAAAGCCCGGATGCCTTTAAACCGTAAATATATTAAAGTATGTCATCTGCCCTAGATCGGAGTGAGCAGAACCCGGTCAATGTATTGCATGATACGGGGTGTAATCATAGAGTGGTGACAAGAGGAATACACCAAATGGCAGAATAGTCTCACACAGGAGATTCTGTGTTTTTTAATGGAATAGGAGGTGAGTAAGTTACTCCTATTTGCCGTTTAAAACTGTCACAAGAGTTTGCGTCATGTCATTTTGATTTTGCAGGAAAGGATTCATTGGCTGTCGAAGTCTTACTGTGGAAGCCTTACAGTGAAATGAGGTTAGTGGAGTACCATTTGTGCCTATTCCCATTGTAATAGAGCAACCACTGAAGTATAGTCCTACGACTGAACTCAAGAAAGACTACTGGGGAATAAGAATACCGGGGAATATGAAAGACGATGAAGAAAAGTATGAGACCCTTTTTCTGGCCAGGCATGCATGAGGATATGAGCCACATTTGCCTTGCATGTCACATTTGTTAAATTGCTTGAAAGCCAAGTGAGTATTACAAGATGGCTCCCTTCCACCTGATTGTAGTACGATGAAAACACCTCAGTAAGGTAATGATTAACATCGTGGAACCGTTACCGAGAACGAAAAAGGCCACAAGCATATGTTAACTTTGATGTGTCAAGTGAAAAGATACCCAGAACCCATACCCATTTAGTATATGAGACCCAAAATAATCCCCGAAAAGTTATTAGACTTTTTTTTACTATTTTTGGTATTCTGGAAATTGTTCTGAGCGACCGAGGAACCAATTTCGCGTCAAAATTGTTCCAAGTCATGATAAAACTGTTGGATGAGAAACAACTCTCTACTGCTTATGACCCAGAGACCTAAGGTGCATTACAGAGATTTTACCATACCCTCAAGAGTACATTAAGGGGACAGTCCACTATAGCAGCCATTTTTTTTTTCAATGATCCAAAATACACAATTTCAATGTATGTTTTAGACATATATAGTACCTTCATCATGTATAAATTTCAAATCATTTGATGAGAAAAAATTTTGATTTATGAGAAAAAATCTTGATTTTTATGAGAATTTTAGGTACATTTTTCTCCAGTAATATGACACCAATAGTATTGAGAATCATACCATCATAACTTATCTATAAATCGAATGATTCTGTGTGACAAATTTTTTATTTTCCTTTTTCTTTTTTTAATATTTTTTTCCTACTTTTCTTCGTCTATATGTAAAATAATCCTAAGAAAAAAGAGAAGAAGGAAAATCAAAATTCTGGGACAAAAAATAATGTGGTTTTTATTCGGCTTTTCAATGATATATTTTTCTCTAAAATGGAGCGATAAATAAGTGAGAATGATATACCTTTGCGTGATTAAGTATGTTTTTGAGTTATGAGCTCCCAAATACTTGCTATAAATTTCGTTTTTTATAGAATAATAAAGATGGTATTATCTTTGTAACCTTACTTTGTAATTATTGTGTTTATTCCTACATGAAGTCTCCATAAACAAGGTATTTAAACCCTATGTTTACTAATGCACTTGGTGTAAGGGCGTCATGAGTTACCAACGGCCTCTTATTGTTGCCAGAGTTTGTGTCAAAATGTTGTATCTTTGTAATCCTTTTCATGTTTCCCTCTCTTTATGGTTCCATTTTTTTTAGTTGCTCTCTGCTTACTTTTGTTTCTCTTTTTGTGACCCTAGGTAACATTGGCATTACTATAAAGTTCACTTGGACGTTGTGAAAAAACAATGTACATAAGAATTACAAGTAAACAAACACATATGCCACTTAACTTCTATAAGGGTTTGGAAACTTAGGATTTTCTTCTTGTAGAATCAGATTCTACATTTGCTATAAACGTAGGTCGTAGTTGCGTTTGCCTACCCTCACCAGTGCCTTCTATCTCTGCCAGACATGTGAGAATTTGAAATATAATTAAAAAGAATTACTAAATAAATACAAAAATAAACACAAAGACGAATCTGTCATACTAAGTCATACGGACGACGCAGGGAAATTGCTTTTTCTTTTTTATTTGTAAGAATAATTGACTGAAACTTCTGGAGAGCATGTACGACATGTTTCAGCAAACATAGAGACAATAAAGCGATTTTCAATTTTTAAAGTTCTGTAAAACACCATAGTGGATGGTCCCCTTATCAAACTACAGCAATGAAACAGGTACATCTTCCGTTTAGTAACATTTTTACCATAATGCTAAAGGTAGTCCGATGTCCAAACAATTTCACAGCGATGAGGAATTTCCTAGAGTGTACTACGATACTTTGCCCATCCGATAAGACACTACAGCTGAAGAGTCATTGGGTCCTTTTTAATGGGCAGATAGTACTACATTGGATTCCTCTATCTGGTTACGGTTCATTTTTTCTTTGCCTACACATGCACCTAATAGTCTTGCAATATAATTTTTCAGTGGCTACTCTCCTCTTGGTAGGGTAGAAGAGAGACTTGAGAGATAGTAAACAGCTCTTCTAAGAGAAGGACAATCCAAAATAAAACTAGTCTTGCATAGTGCCATAGCTTCTATACTATGGTATTCCATTTCCCTAGGGCACACTATTCTCCTATTTCTAGTCCTCTTATTGTTTAAGTTTTTATAGTTTTGGATGAAAGATTTATATATTTATTTTATATATATATATATATATATATATATATATATATATATATATATATATATATATATATATATATATATATATATATATATATATATGTATATATATATATATATATATATATATATATATATATATATATATATATATATATATATATATATATATATATATATATATATATATATATATATATATATATATATATATATATATATATATATTACAGCTCATAAGCTAAACAACCTCTCAAATACCAAGCTTACTTGTTTGCTTTTATATAAAATCGGTTACACTTGTACCAATATATAAAACACTGAATATCCGAAAGGTCTTTTAAGTACCTCCAAAACAAAACCTGTAAATATTCCTATGAATGATTCGAATAAGCCTTACTACGGTTCTTTAACAGGGACACGAGCGAATACAAATTTAAACACTAGTGATTAGAACAATACACTCTTTACAATAATAAATATATTCTATATAAAATCAACACTTTGAATAGAGTTTACATAAAACAAATAAATCACTGGAAAAATCAAGTCTGAACGAAACCTATATTAGGACAAAAATGTTACGATTTTGAAATCATATATTCAATTGACTTTGTATATCATATCTGCATAAACAGAAGAAATAATACTTGTAAATATTATATATTGAATTGTTCCCCTTGTAAATAAATGTAAATGCAATATTTGAGTTTGATAATTGATGAAAATAGATAACCAGACCGTACAAATACCTTTTACCTTTCTGCAGGACTAGTTACAAAAACCTGACACAATACCAATACTCGCCTCATTACAATAAATTCAAAATCACCATTTCATCTTATTTATCTTTTCAAAACACGATTCACTTATTGGGCGGCGAGTCACTTAGGAGATGACACCCTATAGTCACTCGGAGAAAATACGAGTAAGGGAGGCTCTTTGGTTTTTTCACAGGACGGCTGCTTCTCTATTCCTGCTAAGCAGCTCTCGGACACCCATATAGGAATTAGCTACTTCCTGAATGTTCCAAAAGATTGGGGAAGCGTGGGGCTGGCTTAAGGGCATCGCAGTTACCAACTATTTCTCTCTCAAACAGGTACTAATACAATGCAAGACGGCTCCTCAAAATGAAAAAAAAAGATAACAGCTAACACTATGGCCATAGAGAGCCTTCCGAAGTACGTAGCCCATAAGAAGAATTGCATATTTTCTCATAAACATGACGCAATACCTCATAAAATAAATAAAAGATCGTTATAAAAGCCCTTGTTCCTATCCTGTAAGGTCCCATAACACTTCAAACAGTTACGTAAGACTTTGTAACAAAAATAAATGAAATAAGAATGTTAATTCTTAAAAAATTACTTAAATTTACATATACTGACTTGAATGAAGAATATCATGAAATTAACAATATAAGTCTTACCTAATTAAAATATAAATCTGGAATCTACATGAGAGGAACTCATCGTACAGGCTGGTTATTCATCTCATCAATCCACAAATCCAAATATAAATAAAATACATGAATGAACTACTGTATTTACTCTAAACTAGACCAGCTTTATAAGAATTATATATATATATATATATATATATATATATATATATATATATATATATATATATATATATATATATATATATATATATATATATATATATATATATATATATATATATATATATATATATATATATATATATATATATATATATGCCTAATAGGATGTCTATAATTATGAAAATATGATTTGATATATTTAGTTGAATCTAAAGTATCATGTGCAGTAAAATAAGTAAATTCAGGAAGTACAAAGATAGACTCTTTTGGGCAATGAAGCATTATTACCTTTGTAGAATAGTGAAGGTCATTTGAATCTTAATATATTAGTGCAACTTTTCGTGAATAATTATGTGAATGAAAACAGTTGCTTGCATTACAAGATTAATTTTCTGAACGTTTCAATCAAAAAAAAAAAAAAAATAAATAAAAAAATAAATAAATAAAAAAAAATTATTCCATATTATCTTGAAAGGTTTAGTTAAGTTATTACCACCAAAAAAATTTCTGTTGAGATCTTCACGCAGTGAAAAAAAACTATCACACGTCCGTGAAGAGGTAATACTTTCCAAACTGTAATATGATTTTTGCACTGAATGTAGGAGAACAGTAGGGAAAAGAAGGTTGAAAAATATAATAACTTGATATTGCTAGTTGATAATTATTATTATTATTATTATTATTATTATTAGTATTATTATTATTATTATTATTATTATTATTATTATTATTATTAGTTTTAACTAGCAAGTAGAATATAGGACTTCCATTACTCACGCTATGATCTTTATCAGGTACCGATAGAATACGTTAATCAATCTTGTTTCAATGCTTGTGGAATGTGAATCGTGAAAAAAATCTCAATAACGATATCAAGATTTGAGGCCTCTTTTATTTTGTTTATAATTGTTATGTCAAATATGACTAGATATAGATATAGATAAAAACACACATACACACACACACACACACACACACACACATATATATATATATATATATATATATATATATATATATATATATATATATATATATATATACATATATATATATATATATATATATATATATATATATATATATATATATATATATATATATATATATGTATATATATATATATATATATATATATATATATATATATATATATATATATATATATATATATATATATATATATATATATATATATATATATATATATATATATATATATATATATGTGTGTGTGTGTGTGTGTGTGTGTGTGTATGGGGTTGTGTTTGTATTCTAATAATGTTTTCCCAGTATATTAGGTCCTTTCCGTTCTCCCCACTATGCAGTGATATATAACATATAACGCCACAACCCCCACACCACCATCCCCCTTAAGTAAGAAGTTTGAAAAACACTACTTTAAGCAAGAAATTGTTCATCTTTATGTCGAACTGGAATTAGGGAGAATTATAGTTGCACTCTTGGATAGTGAGTGGCAATATCACTTCAAGAAAAAACGTTTTAGGCACCAATTTACAAATATAAGGCTAATGATTATTTCAAAGTTTAATTGGGAATTTGTTAATAATTCTGGCATTAGCTTTGCATATGAAAAACGTCTTTATGGGAGTGGCATCCACACATCTCGGCACTGTTCTTTTTGGAGACGGAAATAAATAAAAATAAATTCAAGTTTTTTTAGGTGACACTGCCGAAATTAGTTGTGGGAAAATATCAAGTATGACATATTTGATTGGATGCATGGGATGAAAAAAAAGTGGCATGAAACTGAAGTTTTTAGGTGTATATATAGTTGTTGGACAGAGTGAATCACGGATTTTGAGCAATTTGAACTTTATACAGTTTCAAGTGTTGATGAAAATATAAGTAAGACCACTAGTGTGGTCATGATAGTGTAACCACGAAATGGACCATGATGTTATATGTAGTTTGATGAACTAAATAATAAGATAAAAGATGATTGCAATCTTGCAATGGTAAAATTACCAGGATGATTATAATACTAAAAAAGAAACAATCTTAAAAAATATAGATATTGTTTACGATTCTCATTGATAAGAGGAGAATGGCAATAGAACATTCAGGAACGATTAAATGACTGAAAAATGTAGATAAGATTTTATAAAATAAAGGTGTCCATACATATATATATATATATATAT
>NC_090734.1:34531000-34576000 GCF_036898095.1 Palaemon carinicauda | reverse complement strand
TGGGGGTGAGGAAGCCGTGGATGTAGTGTTAACGTTACGAAATACACTTAATCAAGCCACTATGAATCGGCTTAATGTTATTGAGAGAGCAGCTCTCATAGCTGATAGGCTTAACGAATATCAGGACATTTTAGGTAATTCCACTTGGGTTACTAACGATAACATCTCCGTGAAAGATTTTTTACGATTAATGTATTTAACTTGCATGACACTTATGTTGCCTGAAGCTTTAGTGCGGTGCTTTGATAAGAAGTTAATGCCTGCAAGTACGGAATTGGATGTCTATAAACAGATAAAGAAACACATGTCCAAGTGTCCAGATCTCGATCCCGTGTTAACTCAAGTTTTTGCTAAGAATGAAACAAAACCACAAACAGTGAACGTAATTAACAGTCCAGTAGCGGGAGTGACGTGTTACAACTGCAAACGTCAAGGTCACATAAGCGCAGACTGTAGAACGAAATTTTGCTCAGTTCACAACACAGCATCACATTCTTATAGTCAATGTTACGCGCGTAAGACACAACAATATCCTAGAAATACACAGTCAATTCCACAGTCAGTTCCATATGGAAATAAAAAGAAAAATCCTCATTTCAACAATAAGAAGAAACAACCAAATGTCAATGCAGTTCAGAGTCCGAAACAAACAAACACTTCTTCAAATATCGCTGAGCCTGGGCCGTCAAACCAGACCTCGCAAAGTCAGTCTAATTTTCAGAATGTGCAGAGCAAAGCAAATACCACATAGTTAACTCTAGAGGGGAAGAGAGTGATGTTGGGTCAAGGTTATTCATGTCAACATCAATAGTATTGAATAATCAATTTAATGTTTTATCAGATAATTGTGAGACAATAGATTTTCCTATGAAACACACGGCCGAATTAAGTAAAACAGTGCATGCTCCCGTAGATTTGCAACGAATTCATACAATAATAAGCCAAAATGAGTTACGGCCAACCTTATATGCTGTAAATTTAGAACACAAATCCTTTACGTTATTTTTTGACTCTGGTAGTCTACGTAATATTATGGATTTGAAGACACATCATTTGTTGTTTTCGAACTTTCCGATTGAAAAATCCGGAATTAGACTTTCAGGTATAGGAAATAATGAATTAAACGTCATAGGCATAACTCATATTCAGTTCAGAGTCGGTAATCGCACGTTTGCCGATACATTTGTTGTTGTAAAAAACATTAATATGTATCCAGCTGTAATTATAGGATACCCATCTATGGGAAATCAAAACATTATCTTAGCTCCTGCCAAGCACGGCGTGTATGTCAAATGGAAATTCTATAAGTCTTCTAATACCTTAAAGTCAGTTTTGGATAAAAAGGAGACGACAAATGTAACCGTAACGTACGTTGAAGAACCAATAACTTGTCTCACTAATAAAGAAATAATATACGCGACCCAGCAGAATTCTCGTTCACCCGTAATATCATCTTGCACGCAATATATCGAACCAAACATACCTTCGAATTTAATAGTGCAAATAAAGAAAACACTACCGGGATCTGAAATATTAATCCTTTCCGATACTTTGAAAACTAACGGATTGTCTGTCACACAAGCTATCTATACAGTAGGCTCACATCAGCAATGTAATATCGAAGTCTGTAATCATTTAAATAACACGTTAGTAATTCACAAAAATCAACATATCTTGGATGTAGAAGTTTACAAACATCGTATTCTTACCGTTGCTGAAATCAATCACTCTCAATCAGTTGCGGATGAATCCCTTTTGCGATCTATTAAAAATAAAATCAGTAAGGACATTCAAGACGAAGAAATTCAGCAGAAAATTTTTGAACTTTTAACTAAATATACAGATGTCTTTTCCACTACGGATGGATCCTTAGGAAAAACAGATGTGATCGAGCATCAAACAAGGTTAAAGACAAGCAGAAAATTATATATGTACCCTCGTACAGACTCCCTATGAAATTCCAGAATGAAATAAATGATGAAGTAGGTAAAATGTTAGAGGAAGGAGTCATTAGAAAATCAAATAACCCTTATAATTTTCCTTTAATAGTTGTACTGAAAAAAGATCGAACATGGCGTATCTGCGTCGACTTTCGTCGTCTAAACGAGGAAACGATCCCTGATCGATTCCCAGTGCCATGTACTGACGATATTTTGTCTTTGTTAGGTCAGAATAAATATTTTACCAGTTTGGACTTTCTTAAAGGCTTTCACCAGATATCATTAGAAGAAGATAGTATCCCATACACAGCCTTCAGCACAGCCAGGGGACATTATGAATTTTTGCGGATGCCTTTTGGTTTACGTTGTGCTCCTATAACATTTACAAGAATGATTAACATAGTGTTTGGATACTTGTTAGGGGATATATTGCATGCCTATATGGATGATCTTGTAATCTTTTCCAACACCTTAGAGGAATATCTACGTAAGTTAGAACTAGTACTACAGAGATTAAGACAATATAACTTAAGGGTAAAGATTAGTAAGTGTGAATTTTTCAAAACAGAATTGATATATTTGGGTTTCATGGTGTCAAGCCAAGGTCTTAAAGTAGTCCATGATAAGGTGTCGGCTATACGTAATTTTCCCATACCTACTAATGTCAAGGGAATACAGCAATTTCTGGGTTGTAGTGGATATTACAGGCGTTTTATACGCAACTATTCAATAATAGCCGCTCCTTTAACTGATCTTACGAAGAAGGGCGTAGATTTCATATGGTCTGAGCAACATCAACAGGCGTTTAATACTTTGAAAGATGAACTGTGTAGTTCTCCTATCTTAAAATTTCCTGACTTCGGTAAGGAATTCTTCATTGCAACAGACGCCTCAGACTTAGGAGTAGGAGGGGTATTGCTTCAGCAATATGATAAACAGTTTTTCCCGATAGCTTTCTATTCTCGAAAATTGAGAACTTCCGAAAGTAAGTATGCAGTAATAGACAAGGAAGGACTAGCTATTGTTAATTCGCTAGTGCATTTTAAGTTCATAATTTACGGTTATCCCGTTAAGGTTCTTACTGACCATAAACCACTAACAGAGTTCTTTAAAGGCTTCAATCACAGCCCTAAACAAACTCGGTGGCATTTGATCATTCAAGATTTTGGCGCAAGAATCGGGTATTTACCTGGGAAAACAAATATCATTGCGGATGCATTATCACGCAACCCCGTGTCATCTTGTACGGAGCCTTTAGCTGAATTAATAGATATATCAACATCCATGCCTATTGTAAAAACAATATCTGAACAAGAAGATTTAGGCTGGAGTGCTGAATTGTTACAGACTGAGCAAAGAAAAGATCAGAAAATAGAAACAATTATAAATGCTTTGAAAGGCAATCATAAAGAAAAGGAATATATAAAGTATAAGCAGCAGAATTATATAATCAAAGATAATATTCTGTGTAGGACTGTGACAAGGAAAACCCGCAATACACCACATGTAACTAACGACCAGGTAGTAGTACCAAACTCACTTATTTCCACTGTCCTGAATTGGTTGCATTCAAATCCATTACATGGACACCCTGGGTTCTCATTAATGTCACAGAAAGCCAAATCATTGTTTTATTGGCATACAATGCTTACAGATATAAAAAGACACATAGCTAATTGTCGCACATGTCAGGAAAACAAAGGGCATACGAAAACACCTGTCAGCCTAGGAGCTTATCCTGTGCCCAATAAACCCTTTGAAAGAATACATTTAGATTTGTTAACAGGATTTCACGAGTCAGACAGAGGAAATAAGCACCTCTTAGTAATTATAGATGCTTTAACACGATATACAGAACTAATAGCGCTTAAAACTAAAACTGCGATTGAATGCGCTAGGAAGTTTTACGAGTGTTACATTTGTAAACATGGAATTCCACACATGATAATCTCAGACTCGGGTGGTGAATTTAATAATCACTTTCTTACCTCATTGTGTGAATTCCTCAACATAAAGAAGATTAATACCATGATATATCACCCAGAGTCGAATGGGCTAGTGGAAAGAGCAAATAGGAAGATATTAAATATATTGAGGGTAACACTAGGGGAATCAGACCCCAACTGGGATATTGCAATACCGGCTGCACTGAGTACTCTGAATCATTCATATCATATATCAATTAAAATGTCACCACATGAAGCATTGTATGGTACCCCAGTTAGAACACCTTTCCATGTATTAACGCCTACAACTAATCTATCAAATCCTTTAAAAGAATGTATAAAAGCAAGTATAAGTCGATATGATATCCTTCGAAAGAATTTAGAAGAATCACAAATCATAATGAAAAGGAATCATGATAAAATAGCGAAACCAACTAAAACATATACCGTGGGTGATAACATCTATATTCAAATCAATGTCAGAAAAGGGCTCAACTATAAACTAACACCTAAGTTTGAAGGCCCATTTAACATTTTGGAAACATTAACAGCCAATAGGTTTAGAATTCAAAACGTATCCCAACCCACGGATGAGAGAATAGTACTATTGGCTCACATAAGAAATTAAAAAGAAAAGAGAGGAAAAGAAGTGAGGGAAAATTCTGTTCTGTTTTATGTGATTAAAAGTTTTCTTTTTAATACAGGAGTAATTACATATATTTTTCTCGTTACAGGTTTCCAAGATGAATTTTTTGTTGTTGGGAGTGATATTGTTCGCTCAGACATTTTTCTCGTATGGGATGAGTTCTAAGACTAAAAATATATATTTTAAATATGGCAATATAGTTGAAAGACAAGAAGACATTTTTATTACATCAACCAACGTAATTGTCGAAGTGCATATGCAAGCAATTTTTCTTCAAGAGAATGATGTCACTAGCTTAAGAACTGCCATTTCAAGGTTTTCTGCATCATTGGATGAGTTGCATAGAAGACATTTTCATTTGACTACTAAGAGTTTGCTTGGATCAACATTAAAAGTTGCAGAGATGCTATCTGATGACTTGAAAAATAAGACTGGCGAGACAGGATCTTTGGCTTATGACCTTTTGATGTGGACTGTAGGACACGAACATAAAGAAAGACGGAATCCGTTCATTTATGCTGCATTAAGCATCTTGGGGTCTGTTGCAAGTTTAGGTTTAGGAATTTCCAATCGTCTTAAAATTAGTAATCAAAATAAGAAAATTGAGTTCTTGACTCATAAAGATGAATTGATTATGTCAGAACTAAGGGATCAGTTAGCTTCAATCAATAAAATTATGGATTTGTTAAATGAACATTCAGATAATATTGTTCAAATTATGGAAGTACAGGATTTGTTGGCAACATTAACATATTATGATTCAAAGATAGATCACATACATAACAGAATTGCACATTTCATTGAGAAATCCAAGGATTATGTAGAAGCTATCACGTTAGCAACTAAAGGTGTATTGTCGCCCCAATTGTTGCCTATACGTTACTTAAAATTAGTTCTGGAGAACGGAAGGGATAAACTAGGCTATGTTCCTTTGTTAGACGAACATAGGTTAGAATTTTATTACAGCCTAATTACAGTAAACGTAGATAATAACAAGATTAGGATTACAATTCCCTTTGATTCTTCTGATGCCTGGCAATCTTACAGGATATCACCATTTCCGACTTTCATGACGAATCACTCAAATCCAGTAATATCCAGTTTGACAGGACACGTATTGATTTCCCCAGACAAGGAAACATATACGGTCATTAAAGACTTAAATCAATTAACTCACTGTTCAGACGCAATGGATAGAAAAATATGTACAGCTGACTCATTTGAATTCCGTAAAAACTTAATGGATTCATGCGAGTTAGGTATAGTGCTAGACGGTGCTCTCTCCCATACAAGTGAAAATTGTCTGGATAAGCTTTATCCCTTTGACAATAAAGAATTCAATTGCAGACTGAATAATGGCTCGTGGATACGATACGACAAGGACGGCTTCAATGTATCATGCCCTGACGGATCCACATCCTTCACCCACATCTTCGTCGCCGCAGATGGTTGTATCGGGACTTCCCCGAATTCCATGGTGACTGGTCTACGGACAATCATCAGAGAACGAGCCTACTTCGCGAACTTCACGTGGACCTCTACAATGCCAGCACTTCCTCTCCCATACAACGGAAATGTGGCAAAGCGGTTGATGAAACTTACCGAAAAGGACCACCTGTCACCGACTTATAAAGAAATTCTTCACCCCATACTACTGGCTGGTTTGTGTTTCACGGTGGTGATATTTATCGCCGTGAACATCCTTGTTTGGCGTAGGTTACGGCACAGCAAGCAGCTAAAAAGGAATGAGTTGCATAGCCCTGACAATACCCCCTATTTAATCCAGTTCAAAGCTGTTCGAGTGGCCACCTCATTCGCTAAGGGAGTAATTTGTCGGGAAGATGTTTGTATGAAAAGCTGATTAGTACGCTAGTAATATGTAATTAAAGAAATTCTCTACATTTGCATTGTTAAAAATACATTTAAAACAACATTTAAAAAATAAATAAAATAAAAAAGGATATAAATCATTTTTTCTCTCGGCATCTAATACAAATATATAAGCCGGAATGTTAAAAAAGAAAAGAGAAAAAAAAATAAATAATAATAAAATATATAACAGAATCTATGGGCATCCAATAAAATATAACAGCTCTATATATATATATATATATATATATATATATATATATATATATATATATATATATATATATATATATATATATATATATATATATATATATATATATATATATATATATATATATATATATATATATATATATATATATATATATATATATATATATATGTACGAAACCGTGGTACGTGTACGTACCAGGAATTCGTGTTTGTGCACTAAAAATTGAGTATCTTGTTTCTGACAAAGGTAACAATTATTCTTTATCAAGTTACCGAATCATATGTAAGTCAGAATTTATTTTGTTTTTTGGTACCATGTAATCATTTGCTAGCAATGTACCATATATATGATCTTGGTTTTATCATGCATTTTTCTTTTTGCTTTGGTAATATCTTTTTTGTATGCATTATTGTTATTATTTTTTAATGTGCCTATTTGGACATTCGTCCTCAGTTGATTATGGCTAAAGTTAAACAAAGAATAATGCGTATGTCCAGTCACACCTAATAACCATGTTTCGGCTTGTTGTTAAATTTTTGTAAGAAAAAAAAATTGAGATAGCTGGCCGAGCTAATGTTATGATTAGAATAGTTAATATTACATGTTTAAAAAAAATGACGTAATATGTCATGTTGGTTGGAAGAGCTAACCCTGGGATTTGCTGTAGTCATTCAAATTGTAAACAAGACGTATAATGCAAACCTCGGCAAATTGACATTCTTTCTTAACGTCAACACATTGTCTCCTCGTGTGAAAGTTTGTGACGTCACCGGATGCAGGTGTCTTCCGATTCCGTCACGTGGCTAAATTAAACCAAGCATACGATATCTGTGATATCGATAATTTATTCAGTTCATATCTAAACTTCACCAGAATTGGTCATCTGGACCAACACAGCTTCCTCCAGTGATGGAGATGTTTAACTCTGTTGTTTTATAGAATAAAACTTAAAAACTATTAAGATGTATTCAGTTAATCCATTTAAATACATCTGAAAACAACTCATACTCAAATGTGTGCTTAAGACAGTAGCACGCCAATAGACCCAGCACTGCCACGTAAAGGGCCTCATGCTCTTTTCCTGCTCTTTATTTCATTAGGAGTAAGAGATGGTACTGGATCTGAGGTGGTACTGGTTGATGCCCCAGGTGTGGCACTGGGTGATGGCAGAGGGAAGGAATGGGTAGATGAGAAAGGGGTGGCACTGGGTGATGGCACAGGGGTGGAACTGATGTATGACACAGTGGTGAAACTGATAGTTAGCACAGGGGTGGCCCTGGCTGATGGCTCACGGGTGGCACTGGCTGTTGTCGCAGGGGCTGCACTGATTGAAGGCACAGCGGTGCCATTCAAGGATAAATGAAAGTTGAATGACGTTCCAGAACCCTGCAACGTCATTTGCACCAACGCCCCATCCTCCATATTACTCGAGGGAACTAACATCGCACTGAATTTCACGTGGCCACCTGTCACTGGCACTGGCAATGATACTGTATCATATACTTTTAGATTTCGACAATGATGAGACGGGAACCCTCCCTGAAGGACTTCTGAAGGGAATCAAGGTCAGCTGCAGGTCATCGACATCTTGTTTATAGTTGTCGTCTAAAATCTTCCTCTTACTCTTCTTGGAAGTCGATATCACCTTTCTCTTCATTCGACGATCAGATGCAAGGCCCAAGGGAGACACAGTTTCTGAAGAGGTGCTGGATGGGGTTGAATAGAAGGATTTTGGCGAGAGGGAAAAGTAGCTGCCATGTGACACAGCCACGGCGTCTTCCTTGAGTATGTCGCCGGACTTTTGGTAGATAGCCTTGTCCACAGAACTTTCGGCATCACTGGCATCAATATCAAATTCCAAGAGGGCCTTAATTTCCTTCTTGGGTGAGAATCTTTTTGGCATCTTCGAAAACTGAAGAGAAAAAAAAAGACAATTTAGTTTTCATTTATGTACCGGCACACATGGCCACAAAGCTTCATGGTAACCTTATTACAATACGGCAACACTATTCACCATTGCTAACTCAAATTCTCATTTAACTTTTATAAATAACAATATGAGTTATATATCAAAATGTAAAAGTATACAATTTTATGGTCTGTACATTGTTCAGTAATAAGCTACCTACCTGGTGATCAAGCAAACTTTGAAGGGCTATGAGCTGGCGAATTACTGGAGCTCAACTTGACATGTCCGTCCGCGATCGAATTACAACACAAGATGACGTCCCGCACCTCGACCCGGTGGGAAAAGCTAAATTATCCCACCAGATCTTGAAAAATCTGGATCTGCGCGTGCGCTTGGTCCCCGCATGGGGTACACATTACGCATGCAGGGTTAAGAAAATCCAGACTTCAATATATTGATACATATGGCTTATTTGAAATATGAAAAAAATGTCTAAATATGCAAAATTTATACTATCGAATGTCAAGTAACAAAAATACTAATTATATATACGATGGGGAAGATCGGTTGATTTCAATTCTAAGTACAAAAAAAAAAAATACCTGGATTCGACAGGTATAAGTACAGAGGAATTGTAATTGAATTTTATATTTCTTCGTGGCAAAGTGGTAAGTCACTACTCAAAAAAGTCTCCTTGGACAGGGTTCGATTCCCAGCTGGTCAGAAGCTATTGTTTTTGTGTGATTTCGTCAAGGGCTCTGATCCCGAGGTCGTGAAGAGAATCCAGACATGAAGGTAAAAAAAAAATAGGGCTTATTTGAATATAAATAAAAACATGTCTGAATTTTACAAAATTTATCATAAATCAAATGCCAAATCAAAAATATACCAATTAGCTATGATGGTGAATATATGTTGGTTTCAATTCTAGGTACAAAAAACCTTAATTTACTAGTTGTAAGTACAAAAAAATTGTCATTGACATTTACCTTTCTTCGTGGCCAAAGTTGTATGTCACTTTTCATACGGGTTTCCTGGACCAGGGTTCGATTCCCGGCCGGTCAGAAGCTATTGTCTTTGTATTATTTTGCCTGGGGCTGAGATACCGATGACGTTATGTGGATCCAGACTAATGAATGGAAAATATATGGCATTTTTGGATATGAAGAATACCTCTAAAGTTGCAAAATTTATCATTAATCGAATGCCAAGTCAAAACATAATAAATAGCTACGATGGTGAATATGGGTTGATTTCAATTCTAAGTAGACAAAACCTGAATTGATAATTACAGAATAATTGTCATTGACTTTTAATTTTTTTTTTCGTGGCCAAGTGGTATATCACTGTTCATTAAAGTTCCCTGGACCAGGGTTTGATTCCCGGCTGGTCATTAGCTATTGTCTTTGAGTGATTTTACCTGGGACTCTGATCCTGAGGTCGTTAAGCGAACCCTGACATTAATGTAGCAATAATATATGGCTTATTAGAATATGAAAAACACGTCTAAATGAGCAAAATTTATCATTAATTGAATGTCAAGTCCCAGACATACAAATTTGTTAGTATGGTCAGGATGGGTTGATTTTAATCTGAAGTACAAAAAACTGAATTCGACAGGTATACGTCCAGAAGAATTGTTTTTATTTGTGGCTAAGTGGCATGTCACTCTTCATACAAGATTCCTGGACCAGCGTTCGATTCCCTGCTTGTCAGAAGCTATAGTCTTTTTGGGGTTTCTCCCGGGAATCTGATCCCGATATCGCTAACAGAATCCAGACATTATTGTATCTAAAATATATGGCCTATTTTAAAACATTTCCACATGTGCAAAAATTATCATTAATCGAAGGCCAATTCACAATCATACTAATTAGCTACGATAATGATTATGGGTTGATTTCAATTCTAATTATAAAAAAACATGAATTCGACAGGTATAAATAAAAAAGAACTGTCATTATCTTTTATCGTTCTTCGTAGCCAAGTGATATGTTATAGTTCATAAAAGTTTCCTGGACCAGGTTTCGATTAGTGGCCTGTCAAACACTATTTACTTTATGTTATCCCGTCTGAGGCTCTGATCCCGAGGTCATTAAGGGAATCCAGACATTAATGTTTCAAAAATATATGGCTTATTTGTATATGAAAACATCTAAAATTGAAAAATATATTATTAATCGAATGCCAAGTCACAAACATACCAAATAGCTACAATGGTAGAGATGGGTTGATTTCAATTCTAAGTATAAAAAACCTGAATTCGACGGGTATAAGTGGAGAAAAATTTTCATTCACTTTTATATATTTTCGAGGCTAAGAGGTGTGTCACTGCTCATACAAGTTTCCTGAACCAGGGTTCGATTCGCGTCCGTTCAGAAGCTATTGTCTTTGGGCAATTTCGCCTGGGTGTCTGATCCCGAGGTTGGAAAGAGAATCCAGACGTTAATGTATCACAAATATTTAGCTTATTTGAATATGAAAAAAACACGCCTCAATGTGCAAAATTTATCATTATTCGAATGCCAAGTCACAAACATTCCAAATAGCTAAGATGGTGAATATGGGTTGACATCCTTTCTAAGTAAAAAAAAAACTTGAATTCGACGGGTATAAATACAAAAGAATTGTCTGACTTTTATCTTTCATCGTGGCCAATTGGTATGTCACTGTGCGTACAAGTTTCCTGGACAAGAATTCGATTCCCGGCCTGTCAAAAGCTACTGAGTTTTTGCTATCTCGCCTGGGGCTTTATTTCCGAGATTGTTAAGAGAATCCCGACATTAATGTATAAGAAATATATGGCCTATTTCTATATTAAAAGCATGTGTAATTGTAAAATATGTATCATTAATTGAATACCAAGTCACGAACATACCAATTAGCTACGACAGTGAAGATGGGTTGATTTACATTCTGAGTACAAAATACCGGAATTCAACATATATAAGTAGAAAAGAGTTGCCATTGACTTTTATCTTTTCTCGTGGCCAAGTGGGAATGCACTATTCATACAAGTTCCCTAAACCAAGGTTCGATTCCCAGCCGGTCAGGAGCTACTGACTTTGTATGATTTCGTATGGGGCTCTGATCCCGAGTTCATATCGAGAATCCAGACATCAATGTATCCAAATAAACATGGCTTATTTGAATAGGAAAACTCATCTAAATGTGCGAAATCCATCATTAATCGAATGCCAAGTCACAAACATACCAATTAGTTACGATGGTAAAGATGGGTTGATATCAATTCTAAGTACTATAAACCTGAATTCGACATGTATAAGTGCAGAAAATTTTCATTGACTTTTGTCTTTCTTCGTGGTTAAGCGGTATGGTCAACGTCATACAAGTATCCAGGACCAGGATTCGCAACCCAGCCAGTCAGATACTATAGCCTTTGACTGATTTTGCCTTGGACCATGATCACGTGGTAGTTAGGAGAATCCAAACTTTACTCTCTCTCTCTCTCTCTCTCTTCTCTCTCTCTCCTCTCTCTCTCTCTCTCTCTCTCTCTCTCTCTCTCTCTCTCTATATATATATATATATATATATATAAATATGTATATATATATATATATATATATATATATATATATATATATATATATATATATATATATATATATATATATATATATACATACGTTTAGATGTGGAAAATATATCATTAATTGAATGATGATAAACAAACATTCCCATTAGCTACGATGGTGAGGATGGGTTGATTTTAATTCAAAGTACAAAAAACTGAATACGACAAGTATATGTACATAAGAGCTGTTATGGACTTTTAGCTTTCTTAGTAGCTAAGTAGTATGGTCAATGTCATACAAGTATCCTGGAACAGGGTTTGAAACCTGGCCGGTCAAGTACTATAGTCTTTGAGTGATTCTGTTTGGGGCTCTGATCCCGAGGTCGTTAGAAGAAACCAGAGTTTTAATGTATTAATACATATGAATTTCTGGAATTATGAAAAATACGTTCATGGGCAAAATATATCATTAATCGAATACCAAGTCACACACCTACCAATTAGCTACAATGGTGAAGATGGGTTGATTTCTATTCTAAGCACAAAAATCTGTATTTCAACAGGTATATGTGCATAAGAATTATCATTGACTTCATCTCCTCTTCGTGCTAAGTGGAATGGTCCATTGCCATTCAAGTAACCTGGCCCAGGGTTCAAAACCCAGGCCGGTCAGATACTATAGCCTTGAGTGATTTCGCCTGCGGTTCTGATCCTAAGCTCGTTAAGAGAAACCAGACTTTTATTTATTAACATATAAGGTTTACTTGAAATATGACAAAAATATTTAAATGTGCAAAATATATCATAAATCGAATGCCAAGTCTCAAACATTCTTATTAGCTATGATGGTGAAGATTGGTAGATTTCAATTCAAAATACAAAAAAACCTGATTTCGTCAAATATATGTACAGAAAAAATGTCATGGAGTTTTATCTTTCATCGTGGCTAAGTGTTATGGTCATTGTCATACAAGTATCCTGGAGCAGTGTTCGTAACCCCGGCCCGATCAAATGCTATTGTCTCTTAGTGATTTCGCCTGTGGCCCTGATCCCAGGGGTCGATAATAGAATCCAGACTATAATGTACTAATATATATGGCTTATTCAAATTATCAAAACCATGTTTAAATGGGAAAAAATTATTATAAATCGAATGCCAAGTCACAAAACTACCAATTAGGTACAATGATATATATATATTTATATATAATATATATATATATATATATATATATATATATATATATATATTATATATATATATATATATATATATATATATATATATATAATATATATATATATATAATATATATATATATATGTACATATATATATATATATATATATATATATATATATATATATATATATATATATATATATATATATATATATATATATATATATATATATATATATATATATATATATATATATAATTATTTCTCCAGTAGGTTTTCATAGATTTAAGCACTTAATTGATTAGATATTTGCTGTTTGAAAAACTATAAGCATTGCAGCTTTTTTCATATGAGGAATCGTATTCAGTTGTAAGTGTTATATATGATATAAATTGAGAGGCAAAGAAAAATTGGAGAGCTACTTCAATATGAAATAGGTTGTTCATGCGACATTTTCATGGAACTTCAGATTGAAAAAAAGGTAGAACATCATTGAATATAAGAATAATTTTCTCTATGGGTAAACGAATTAAGTTATATAGATACCGTAGAATTCAAGTTAAGAGTTGTAGATATTCTAAAATTAACGACTAATGTATTTCAGCAGTTTAATTGTTTCACCATATATTATACTTTGCAATACATGAAAAAAAAAACTACCGAGTGTATATCTTCATATATATTTTTTATATACTTCTAGTGTGTATTTGACGATCTACTACTACTACTACTACTACTACTACTACTACTACTACTACTACTACTACTACTAAATAATAATAATAATAATAATAATAATAATAATAATAATAATAATAATAATAATAATAATAATAATAATAATTGAATCATGATTACTTGATGTAAACCTTTTAATCATTTTTCTTTTTTCTTATTCATCTATTATTTTATAGTATTCAACTTAACACAGAGAGAGAGAGAGGAGAGAGAGAGGAAGAGAGAGAGGAGAGAGAGAGAGAGAGAGGAGAGAGAGAGAGAGAGAGAGAGAGAGAGAGAGAGAGAGAGAAATATTAGACTTAATGGAATGGTATAAAACGGCCATTCAACCGGCAGTGACAAAGCGTTTATTGCACCGACACCTTTTGTGCTCTTATCCTTCTCAGAGTTAATGGTTGACCTGCAATATTGATCGTATTTTCAAGATTAATTACTTTTGAGGAGGGATACACATTGGCATCGTCCTTTAGGGACCATTGAGTTAGAAAAAATATTAAAAGAAAAAAAAAAATCCCGAATATCTGGAATGAAATGGATATCAGAGAAAATGTTTTTTTTTTTTTTTTATTAAGTGAGGACGATTAACTTTTGCACTTTATTATATTATTATTATTATTATTATTATTATTATTATTATTATTATTATTATTATTATTATTATTATTATTATTATTATTATTATTATTATTATTATTTTATATATGTTTTTTTTTTTGAAGGGGGGGAACTATTGACCTATTTATTGCAATTATTTATGATGCTTCTATTCCATTAATGTTTAACTCAAACCGTCGCATATTTCTATGTGGAGTGCCATTAAAATAGCTGTAGTGAATTTTATGCAATCTTACCTACATTTAAGGCATTTAATAGACAATAACAGAGCCCATGTTTCACAAATAACTTCAATATCACTCTGTGTCATATATCCTATTCCATCATGCAATCGAGTAAATGACCCAACAATTCTAATTTGCAATATATATTATATATTATAATATTTATATATATATATATATATATATATATATATATATATAGTATATATATATATATATATTAATATATATATATATATTATATATATATATTGCAAATTAGAATTGTTGGGTCATTTACTCGATTGCATGATGGAATAGGATATATATATATATATATATATATATATATATATATATATATATATATATATATATATATATATATATATATATATATATATATGTAATATATATATATATATATATATATAATATTATATATATATATATATATATATATATATATATATATATATTCTGTCATTTTTCTGAAGATTTCTCTCTTAGCATATTACAACAGACAAGAGCTGGCAGAAGTTTATTTTGTATACCCTAATAGTTATCTATATTATAGTCATTACATTTGAAGCGATTGAGAATAATCCGAGACTGTTAACGTCATACCATTAAATTAGTGATTTTCTTAAGTTCATTGTCTTTGCCCAAACCTTATACATTTACTAAGAAGTTACTATTTTTTATACTATCTGATGACTAACGCAAATGTAATATCGAAATAAAATTGTACCTACAGGTTCACAAAGACACCCGTAAAAAACTTATTCCACTGCTTCCAAGGAATGTTTTACAAGACTTTCATAAATTTCGTAAATAATCATAGGAGAAACTGAAAGAGAGAATTATCCTTTTTAGTTGAATGTTAAATACATGCTATTATTATGATTGTCACTTTATAAAAACTAATATCAACTCTCTCTCTGTCTCTCTCTGTCTGCTAAAAGTAACTGTGATGTCAAATGGTTCGACACACGGAATCGAATCATCTTAGACAGGACGTTCACTTTCGGATATTTTGGTCAATATTTTCCAGAGAATTGATAATCTTTCAATTTGTTTTTACAAATAATTTGTGTGATATTACTCATTAAAGCTTTTTTCAAGAAAATCTTATAATTTTCTCTAATGAAAGTTTCAACGTTGCGTTCTATGTTGATATGCTATATCTAAGGGATTGGAAAGACAAGATTAAATCGCAAAGATTTACGAACACCATTAAACAAGTCATCTGTCCTAAGATTTGAAGGAATCGTCTAAGATGGAAATCCCTTGCACATCATCTCTAGTAAAAGGAATATAATAATGTATTTCTTTTTAATACATATGTATATACTTTACTGGAAGTCAGATACTAAACATTTTTCCTTTTTTATGAATAGACAGTAGATGATAGTTTTATATGCATCATACAGAAGTTCAGGACAATTTGATATTTTCAACTTCTATGAATGCATTCATAAGTTCATATTCATATTTTGTGGTCTCCTTAACGTAAACTAGAATTTATCATTTCCATTACATGGCAACTGGTGAAAAGAGATAAGAATAAAATAATGAGGATAGATTCTTTTCCCATTCTGATCGGCTGTGCTGTAGAACAAATGCATATTAAAAATTAAAAAAAAGAATAGGAGAGTTTTACATACCTTCAATAATGAAAACAAACCTACGATTAGGAAAGCTTTTACCTTTTAAAGACTCATTTATCTAAGTAGTGCCTTTATACGAGTGAGACAATTTATCATGGTAGTATCTTTTTAAAATATATTTCACGCATAAGTGATCATCGAGGAAAAAATATAAATATAGCGATAATCATACTTACCTTTTCAGATTTATTTTCTTTCATGCATATGAACAATATAAAAGAACTATTGAAATTTTGGAATGTGATATAGTATTTTGTTTTTGTGGAGTCGTGAAATTAAAAACATAGCCGAAGGTGACTTCTTCTCAAGTTAATATATATAAAAAAATAAAAAAAATTTGGAATAAAGTAAATTTACCATCTGAATGTATTTGTTGATTCTAGAGAGAGAGAGAGAGAGAGAGAGAGAGAGAGAGAGAGAGAGAGAGAGAGAGAGAGAGAGAGAGAGAGAGAGAGAGAGAGAGAGAGAGAGAGAGATAGTTGATATTACTTAAAAATTTTGGAAGATACACACGTTTGCGAAAATTATTTGGAATTGGGCAATGTTGATGTTATTATAATAAAAAAAAATCACATTAAAGACATCTATTCCCTTTTCGTTTTTATTATGAATAATGTCAGTCTGTTTGGAAAATCTGGGATTTCATTCTTCAAGTCTAGCAAACAGAATCACGCATCGCTGTGATTTTATTTTTTAAGTCTACCAGACAGGATCACCCATTGCTGGGATTCAATCTTTCATGTCTAGCACACAGGATCACCTTTCGCTGTGATTCCGTTCTTTAAGTCTACAATACAAGATCACCCATCGCTGTGATTCCATTTCTTAAGTCTAGCATACAGGATTACCCATCGCTCTGATTCATTTTCTTAAGTCTAGCATACATGATCACCCATCACTTTGATATCACTTTTTAAGTTGTTTTTTGCTGGATCACCCATCGCTGTGATTTCAGTCTTCTTTATTTTGTACTGGACCACCTATCGCTGTGACTCCAATTTTATGACTTTTGTACTGGATCACACATTGCTGTGATTCCATTTTGTCTTTTGTACTGGATCGCCCATCGCTCCGATTCAATTTTCATGTCTTTTGTACAGGATCACCCATTGCTGCGGCTCCCATTTTTTATGTCTAGCATGCAGGATCACTCATCGCTGCGATTCTCTTTTTCTATGTCAAGCATGCAGGATCACCCATCGCTGTGATTCCAGAATAGTTTTGTTGCTTATTTGTTTTGGATGCCTTGCAACCAGACAGACTACATGCCCAGCCATTGGCTTTCTCACGGTTTTGAGACCTAGACTCCTGTTCAATTATTTGCGAGGCTTGCTATTCTGTGATGGTTCTTTCCTGAATGGTATTTTTGCATCCATTTTGTATTCCACCTAACTCCATCCTTATCCTTTCTTTTGTAGGAATCTTGCAAGATCTAGGGTGTTTTACCCTCAATGTAATTTCTTTGGTGGTCAACACCATACCTTGAACTGTAGTGTTTGGTCTGGTAACTGTCTCCACTTGGAATTGGCAAAATGACTGCTGCTGAGATCTTTGAGTTTCTGGACTTAGCAGAACGACAAGGCCATGAGGGAAACACATTGCGAAGGTATATGTGGTAACTTCCAAATAAAGACCAGGGAAGAGCAGAGCAAGAAAAAGATGCGGTATGAGAGAGAACGAGAGACCGTGTATGAATTGAAGATGCGGAAAAAGGGCATTCGATTACCAAAGCTCAATAACTAGCCACCTTAACCCAATGGTGCCAAAGATCAGAAGGACAATAGCAAGAAGGTCCAGTGCATTGAAGGAGTCACCAAGGAATGCCCTACAGTTGAGTTGAAGGTTACCACGCCCCAGCCTAGCAAGAGGTGCCGACTAGGGGTAGTGAGCAATCTCAGACATAAGGTCTACAATTTGCTCTTGGGTCAAGAGCCCATGAAGAAGGCACAGCAAGTGCCCCTCGGGTGAATTAAGTCTGCCAAAATCGAGCCCAAAACTATGAGAACGTCATCTGCATAGGAAGACGAATGGCTTATTGACATTGACCTTCACGAGATAGATTGTTCAAGTTAGTAGGTTCAGGAGTCTCCATCTTCCACCCACAATCCTGAGCACCGTACCCACGTGAATTTTCTTCACGTGAAGCTGTGCTGCTTATCACCACTCGTGATAGAGCTACTAAAAAAACAAGGCCAAGGGTCTTAGATGACGCAAAAATGGAAGCACCCACCAGTCCAAAGACACTAAGTAGCCAGACAGAGCACATCAGATTCCAGCTGTTGGACAAGACGCTGAAAATTACCGGGCAGCTGCCTACTCGAAAGAGTTGGAAATAAATAATCTCTCTAAAGAGGACTTTTTGCTGAAGGATGAGGTGCACTTCAGAATCCCCTGAGGCTCTCACGATCCTGTTGAGGTCCTGCGCCAGCAAGTAGTTGTACCAGGTAACCTCCAGTTGTTGATGCTATGTATGTCCTATGAGGGACTGGGAGGACAATTTGGTGTAAAGTGTACTACCCATCTGATCCAGCATCAGTTCTGGCTGGGCTTGCACAAGATTGTCAAGGCTTACGTAGCCTCCTACCATCCTTGCCAAGTCATCGGTAATTCAAAGCAAACAGGGACGAGGGCTTCTCTCCAAACCATCCCATCCATAATTGTCAAAGAGCTAACAAAATTCTTTTATTAGTTTGTTTTCCCCAACCCACTCCAAAAAGACGAGTGTTTCCACTTCATGGCAGAGGAGTCAATACCCTTGACCGCACTTGTAACCCATTTTCCGCTTCCCCAGTGTCGAGTAATGTTGATCTATTCTAGGAGTGCTCGTAGCTGCTTCCAGAAACTGAAGAACAAGGTTCTAGCAAGAAGCCCCACCTGTATCATCTATTTGGACTGCATCGTAAATTTCTCCTAGACATGGGAAGAACTCCAAACTCTAGAATAGGAGCTCATGGGTATGGGCTTATATCTTGAGTATTTTGAATCATACCATGCTGACTATGAGTTCCCACTGACAGTCCTAACTGACTACAACCATTTAACCTACTTGACTCACTTCGGGAAAAAGGATAAGGGACTAATGAGGTGATACATAGACCTCCCAAACTACAATTGGAAGGTTGAGGGGATAAAGAACTCAGATAATAAAGTACCTGATTTGCTCTCCCAGCATTAGTGCTCAATGCACAGTGCCCTGTCCATAATACGTAGCCATAGTCAGTAGGTTAATGTAAGTTATATGAAAAGATATTATTTAGCATTGGTGTCTCCCCATGTTAATAAACTTCAGGAGCCATCTTGACCATATTTGGGTAACAAATAATATGTTCTTTATAGATGTATTTTATCCTTTGCAAATAGTGAATTGTCCATTGGTTTTAATTTTCATGCATGTCACTACACTAGGTCACTTAACTTTAACTTTTATTGCATTTTCCATTAATTTTTGTTATTTCACAGCCAGTATGCTTACTTCTAACTGGCAATCAGAGATACCATAATATCTAAATAAAGTAAAATAGATGGCACTAGTTGCACCTTTGAAGTTAATTCATTATCGTGCTGAGACTCACTGAGAGAGCAGTCATTAAGACTTGTGACTTCAGACCCTGTTTGCAAAGTTCATGTCCTATTCTAGGACTAAATCGTGATGGTCATAGCGTAATTTTTCATACAAACACCCCGCCAGTAACGTCTGGTCGAAACACCACAAGCGTTGCGACCCCACCTCAAGCCTCGTCACCTGTTCACTTATCTTATATCCGTTTACTCCCTTGACGTCTCATTTCAGGCATCTTCAAAAAGCACATGGCCAATCAGCGCTGCCACAATGGGAGCCCGGGAGAAATCGATTGGAGGCCTATTGATGGAGGTGTTGGGACACAAAGCCAAGGCTAATGACCAATGGGACATGCGGTCAGGCAAATGACACGTCCCAGCCCATGTGTTGCTTAAATGGTTTATCTCTTTGGAGGAGCGGCTGTACAGTTCGTTCTTCAACCTTCATGGAAGCTGGACCTGTGATACGCTCTGTGCGAGGGAGGTGGCAACATCCTTATGACAGTTAATATCCACAGACTTTCTTACATCGTCAATAAGCCGTTCTCTTCCATGAAATCTCTTTACTCCATATCATCCTTTACTTTATTTCGGTGTCTAATAATCTGTTTCTCCTTCGATCTTTTCCGACTAACTGGATCCTCTCATGAAGTACTTACTCCCTCCCCAACATCCATCCTCAACATGTGTAAACACCATCTCGGTCGTGACACTCTTATAACTTCTGTAATTTTATTACTCCTGAAATTGGTTATAATTTATAATCCTTAAATTGGCTTTTATTCCTTGTTCTGCTTCGTTTGCAATATCTAGGAACCTTCTCCATTATTCTTAATGTCAATTTTTTACCTGTCATTCTTAGTATACGTCGTGCCCATATCCGTTACTTTTTCTTACTTTTTTGCATATCCTCTATTATAGTTTGCTCTCGTATACATGTTGCTCTTTTACTGTAAGATAGTGTTAACACTACACGGAAAAACCTGCTAATATAGCTGACGTGGTCCAATAGTGAAGATAATCCAATGATGGGAAGTAATATGGAAAAATAATATACTTCATACCAGAAGTATTAAAAAAAATATAGAATAAATTAAAATCAGTAACAGCGTTAAAAAAAGATCTTCCATATATAAACTACGTAGAGATACTTATGTCAATATTATCAAAATAAAAGCTCTCATTGCTCGTTAATGCATAATAATGATATGACTGTGGTGGGTTTGAGGATCATCCTTGTTCAAGGAGTCGCCCATCTGGATCCCGATATGGGCGACACGGACTAACGACCATACTTACACTACTATCACTATCTTCTGCTCTGTCTAGTGCTTTTGGGAAGAGGGTGGGCGTTCCAAGGGAAATCCTGAAGTTACACAGATTAATCTGGCTGATTAGACTACAAGTTTCTGTCCACTAAATCTAGATGAGAGCCAGCAGCTGAACACAAAAAAGAAAAGAAAAAAAAGGAGAACAAAACTTAAAACATTGTAGAATGATAGCAATAGATGTTTCTTCGGTGTCTTTTAGTTGTTATATAGTAACCAGGGCCCCCCCAACGAAAAAAAAATTGTCGTTAAAAATCATTATTTACCATTGCTTTGATCATGTACTTTGGCAAGAATGGTCAATTTGTCGATTTTACTGCAATGGTGCAATTCTAAAAGAAGAAACACTGAAGAAACATAAGGATCCTTTGATCCTAATTAGCCAAGCTTGCGAAACTATATCAACAGAGCACAGTCCTTGGTCAGTCATCCCAAGAATATTCGTTTCTTCACAAAACTACTTCGTGAAGTACTTAATATCAGGATAATTTTCTGCCCAAAGGGATACTTCAGTGGGGAGAAATAAAAATCGTGATAATGCAAGTAAAACTATATATATAAAAGTTCGTGAATCATATGAAAAATTGCTGTTGATAAATGACAACTACAACGACAACGACAACAAGAAAATTATTCAATAAATAATCGGCATATGATTAATATGCCGAAATCCAGAAAACTTACATAAATCCCATTTCAGTAAATATTTTAGTAGAAAAATGAGAGAGAGAGAGAGAGAGAGAGAGAGAGAGAGAGAGAGAGAGAGAGAGAGAGAGAGAGAGAGAGAGAGAGAGAGAGAGAGAGAGAGAGAGGTTTCAAAGTATTGCAACCTGAAATAGAATCAGCATGAGCAAATGTCGATCAATTGGAAAGTCAAATGAGGAGCCTTTAGTTACACAGGAGTGAAAGTCGTTTCTTCCAAAATGAACGAATATCAGAAGCATATAGGAAATTCAATTTTGTTTTGATATATATATATATATATATATATATATATATATATATATATATATATATATATATATATATATATATATATATATATATGTTAGTTTGTAATTTAAAGTATGTTTTTCTATGGGAATGATCTTACTCTACGGGTGATATTGACTTTTTAAATACTTCCCAATGATTAAACGATAAATAATGGAGCAAATATATGATGATTATTTATTAATTCAGATTTGAATTTTTGTGATATTTTTATGCATCACGCCACATTTTAATATGATTTTAGATTAGACGACAGCCTTTGGTATAGTTTAATTCCAGATCCTTTGTATAAAGACCGACAACAATACGTTCTAGATTACACCACCTAACACGATCTTCCCAATATTACCTCACATACTTGCCGTGGGGTTAACGGCCCCAACCAAACCTTCTCAGACTGCCGTATTCTCAGTGATAAGTCTGGAAATAAGCCATTCATGGGAATGACTCTGTTCATACACTCACGCCTTTATTTTTCATAACTATGGCAGGCTGCATTATAATTATGGAAGGTTTATTCGTAAACCACAATCATCCATATGTACTTATTCATTGATTGTCAATATCCATAATTTCCTTTTTTTTCTGACTGTTGAAGAATGGAGCGTTGACAGTAACTATGGGTTTATTAGATACACATTTGATGTGAAAGAAAAACCTATATTTTGAAGTAGAGAGAGAGAGAGAGAGAGAGAGAGAGAGAGAGAGAGAGAGAGAGAGAGAGAGAGAGAGAGAGAGAGAGAGAGAGAGAGAGAGACTACATAAATAAAAATGCAATGAATTAAAGAAAAGCGTATTTTTCTGATCCTTACATATTACCTCAGAATATAATTGAAAAGACATACTCTTCGACCAAATAATTAGAACCCCTGCAATGAAATCAACAAAGTATAGTAGTAGAAGGATTAACATTTATTGGACGTTTTGGTGGTTGCTCAAGTGATACAGAATTTGGGAATCTGCAATAGATAAAAAAGATTCGTTATTAGTTTTTGGATTGGAATTATGCTAATCTCTGGAGATTAAATTGTGCTGCTTGGTGAATAGCAATCATTTTTCGATAGAATATATAGACATGTATCGAAACCATGCAACAGCCTGTTAAATTCATTAATTTTTCTCATTACTAAGAAATACATATATTGCTGATTTAAATGACATTTATTTGATTCTCTGTTTAATGGAAATATCACAATAAAAAAGAACATATACAATCCTGAAATAATAAGAAAATCTGAGGAAGTATACAAAATAGGTGTTCCAAGCTGCATGAATTCTTAGGAGCAAGTAATGAATAAATTAACTGTATTGGTATTAGAATCAATACAAGAAATAGGTGGAAAAGCTAATAAACAGGATTGATGAAAACTAACAGAAAAGACCAAAAATCAAATAAAGACAATATATGAAATGATTGTAAAATTAAAGAGAAATTAAATAGATGATCTGTCTAAAAGAATAAGCAAACTTAAAGCCCAAGATACTCGTATACACAATAAGCAAAACAAATAACGAAACACTCTTTATAGAAGGAATCATCAAATTGATGAAAAGAAGACCTGGGACAAGGCGTCAACAGATCTTTACTTTCAAGGATGAAAATTGAAATATTATTCACAATGGAAATGGATCGATGAATGTTGCAGATTATTCCTATACAATTTTGTGCAATAGTGATATAAGAAATAACTTCACCAATGTAAATAATGAAACATCTCAGCCTGTACCAAACGAAACGGGAGAAGTGAAGAAAGCATTAAAAGGTACAAAAAGAAGCAAAGCAGTATAATGTGGCCTAACATTTGATTTAATGTTAGAACGAGTTGATTTCATATTAGAAAATCTCGCTGAAATCTACATCAAATGTCTGCAAGAATGCTCTATACCTACAGATTGGATAAACTTTATCACTATCCTAATTCATAAAAAGGGAGACATAAAAGACTTGAGAAATTACAACTAAATATGTTCATTCTTATTAATGTATAGATTATTTACAGAAATCATATTTGTCGGAAGAGAGGCAGGTAGACTCCAATGAACTAAGAGAGGAGACAGGCTCTAGAAGCAGATATTCAGCATCTGACTACATCGCTGAAAATTATGAGCTAATAGAAAAATCAGCAAAGTATGACAAACCCATATGCATGCCTTTATAGACTATGGGAAAGATTTTGATTGTTTATAACCTCAGCAGTAATGAAATCCTTTAAAAAAACAAGTTTTATAAAAATGATATGTTAAATAATATAAAAATATGTATACAAGAAGTACAAGAATCATAAAATTATATAAAAAAGAGAAAATTCTAATTAAAAAATGAGTTAGACATGAGACCCTAGCTCTTAGATTATCCACAGCATGCCTTCAAAAATTTTTATTCTTTTATTTTTTTAGATTGAAAAAACGTAGAAGTTAGTATTAATAAGAATAACTCAACTTCTTGACATTTGCAGATGACTTAGTTCTTTTTGGTTAAACAGTGAACTAATTGCAACAGAAGATAGATTTTATTAGAAAGAGCAGCAAAGTAGTACCGAAAATGAATATGAATAAAAGTAAGGTAATGTTAATTGACAATACAGAAAACAAAAAAAAAGTTATGGGAAAACCCCTTTATTTTGAGAATGAGTATACACACTTAGGACAGTTTTTCCTCACATTACGTAACCGAAATTGTAAGAAGGAGAAACATGGTATAGATAGCATTTAGTAAATAAAATGGGATTATTAAAATTTTAAATTCTAATTTATCTAAAAAGAATTATATATCATGAGATATTACTACTGATATTAACTTATATGCATAATAAACTTGGAGCCTTACTAAAGACTTGGAAAATAACCTAGTTACAACCCAAAGAGCTATGGAAAAAAAAAATATGGGAATAACACCAAGCGCCAGAAAAAAGATCAACATATTTACGAGAACAAACTAGAGTAAATTTAGTTGACATGGGCAGGACATATTTTGAAAATAAAAGGTATTTGATGGGCATTAAGATTAACAGAATAGGTCCATATAGAATGTAAAATATCCAAGGGAAGGGATGGAACACGATAGATTTACGAAATAACAAAGTCTACAAGGGAAGAGTGGACAAGAAAGACCATAAACAGACGCAATTGGAAGAACATATCTGGGGCCTTTGTCCTGCAGCGGACTAGTAACGGATGATGGTGATAATGATGATGATGATGTAGCCTATACCCTATATGTAGATTTTATTATTGGGCTTAACCTAAAATTCATTAATGATTTTGAGCAATTCTGATATACAAAGGTGCTTCATATGTTTCCAATAATAAGTGAAGATTGTAAAAAATGTATCCAACCTATGAACATTCAAATTAAATGTTATTCTCAAATAATTCGGGAAAATCTGATCGTAGGAGGAGGTCCAGAATGTCTTCATAATTATTCACATTATCTTCCCAATTCCTATGCAAATTTTATGCATGAAACAGACGTTGTTAATTAGTACTAGTAAAAAAAGAGTGAAAATCAATGAACATTCATGCCACATTCTGTTTGAATCATTTACTTGAAAACATACACTATTCATTTCGGAATAGTTTTATATCTGATATTTATGATCTGTAATTATTTGGTCGATAAAGGAGTATGATAGTGAATGCTCTTAATGCATGTATATTCTATGTATATTATAAATTTCTCTGGAAATCTAGTTTGCCCTCCAAACAATGGCAACTTTTTCAGACAGAGAAAATACAATGGATAATTTCGAATTACATATATTTCATAATATCCACGCATATAATTTGTATCTATGTAACACTTCGCTATTTTGTATTAATTTTATCACTAACTCTTGCGATTTGGATTTTTTCTAAGCAAACAAAAATATTCTTCAATATCACATTCAGCCTACCATGGGATCTCAGACCAATTGGAATATTCCTTTAAAATTAAATATTTCTTTCCGCCCAAGAATTCTTACCAATGACCTCTAGAAATAAGAGTAAACAACTAGACCACTCGGCTGTCAAGGGCAAGCGAGTTAATTTCAACTTTGCTTTGTTGAATCCTGTAGAATTCAGGATTACACCTAATTGATAAGTTTGTAACGTTTAGTTATTTAATGATAATTTAATCACTGGCACTTATAACTTTCATATTTTTCAAATACAAGGTTGAATTTCCTCTCATGTGATTCAAAACCAGATTCTATTTTAAAGGTTGTTCGTGAATAATTTGGAAAGGTGGTAATAAAGCGAAAGTGCTGAGTGTTTCAAATTGCAGCCTGACATATTGCATAGAATAATCAACTATTATAGTAAACAAATGGAGGCAACCTGACACATCTCAAAAGGGAATAATTTTGACTAATAAATAACTCTTATGAGTGTTCAAAATCTTGAAACGCTCAATGACTGGTTTTCACAATGACCTGGAAATTTGAACATGACATCTTCAAAAATTGTGTTCAAGTATTAGGCACAAAGGCAGTGTTCAAAGTCATTCTGCGTCTTAAGCACACTCTAAAAAAGATAATTTAGGAGAAAGAGGTTACTTATTCTAAAAAAAAAGAAGAAAAAAAAAAGCCAACCTGAACATTGTTTAGATGATCCAGGGAAACCGATAATAAAACAGACATCCATGATCGCGAACTGCCAAAATAAAATATTTTGCCTGATCTAAATAGATATAATGATTTGAATAGGTAAGAAGATTATAATAAACTGAAAGTGGATCTCAATGAAAACTGCGAAAACCTAGAAAATATCGGTATACCATAATTAACCAACCAATTCATAATAGATTAGTCAATGAGGTATACAAGTGGCTATATTGTAAATAGTTTTCACTGATAGATATTAGCAGGAGATGTGGCAAAAAGCTATGCAAATGATAAGTAGAGGTCATTTACATGTGTCTTCTGGTGGTCTTTTTTCTTCACTATCACTTATATATGAAGTATTTAAAGGTGAGTATTGTGAATTAAAAGAAGCCACAGTGTGTATACAAATTCTTAATGAAATATGGACCACTATTCAGTAGACCTGCCTTAATATGTTTTCATATTTCTTATTTTAGTAAGAATATCCTTCTTCAGTCCGAAATGACAAGAAAAGTAGGCATAAAGATCAGTCAGGAATTTTTAATATAAAGGAATGTTGAGGAGAAATTACTAATATTGAGAAAAAAGTAATGTATGAAGTGTCTATTGTATTTCTTCCTAAAATCAAAGAAATATTTTACGGAATATTTACCCTTCTCTCTCTCTCTCTCTCTCTCTCTCTCTCTCTCTCTCTCTCTCTCTCTCTCTCTCTCTCTCTCTGTTAGTATCATTCCTTATTCTTATTATTTTCTCTATACAGATAAAGATATTTCCACTAAAATTCCATAGACCTAATCATTATATAATCATTCTATCATTACATATGATATCAATATTCTTCTCATCTATTGATTCAGATGGGTACCTGATGGAGTGTGACATTACTGCATGGACTATGGTTATATTCGTCACCAGGCAGACTGACCTTGTGTACTTGAAATCTGGAATGAGCTAGTGTTCTCTCACGAAGTTTATCAGCCAATCATATGTACAAAGGACCTATTAGAATATATATATATATATATATATATATATATATATATATATATATATATATATATATATATATATATAACATATATATAAATATATATGTTTTATATATATATATATATATATATATATATATATATATATATATATATATATATATATATATATATATACATATATATATATATATATATATATATATATATATATATATATGTATATATATATATATATATATATATATATATATATATATATATATATATATATATATATATATATATATAGAGAGGTGATGTCAATGCATCTAAATCTCATTAAACAAACATCGAACTTATATATCAAAACTTGCGAGCAAGAACGTATCAATAATTCGAACAAAATAAAACATGAGCCATCAACCTTACACAGATTGGTCTATTATGAAAAGCAAAACTGTAACACTGTACACGCGTGTATGAAACGGTGTTAGGACAAATCGAGACTGTACAATTTGGTACCGGACAATTTGGTACTAGGACAATTCGGTACCAGACAATTCAATACATAAGAATTCGGTACCAGACAATTCAATACACAACAGTTCGGTACCAGACAATTAGGTGTATAGGAAATAAAAAAAAATATTTCTTATCAAAATATTTATATCATGCAAATAAAAATGAAACATTGAACGGATTGAGAAAAGAGTGTAGTTTAGTTTCTGCTAATTAAGTACTTACTTATATTTGCTTAAATATCCGTTACTTAACTATTTAACTACTTTTCATACCATTTGGTATTTGTTTACATTTCCTATTTTGAACATTTATATTTTCGCTTGAGATATGATTTGGAAAAAAAAAATGGAGATCATCACGGATCTACGACAGCAAAAGTTAAGGAAAAAATTTGCTATTTCAAGCATCAAACAAAAATGCCTTGAAAGTCGATCTACACCTTGTGCAATATCATAACAAGCATTAGGAAATTTGAACGATTGGGTATTAACTGAGGTACAATTGGCTTCATTAATTCCGCTACACTTCATGGGAAAGTAGGGAGACGTCAATGTACCGTAATTGATAAAGACAACTGTTTTAAAGCTAGCTCATGTTTCGCAGAATGTCAGGCAATGGAGACAAGTTAAGGATAATTTCTCCCGAATTCCACATGGAATTACTGATTTTTCTATACCACCTGACTATTCCTACAGGGATAACGTATCCATATTTTTACAATATGACAGCGGTATTGATGACGGAAAACAAATTTTGATTTTTGCAACGAACGAAGCCATTAAGGATTTAAGACAGTGTAAGAACTGGGCTGGAGACGGTACGTTTAAAGACTTACCCTAATATCATATCCAAATACACCAATGCAATGTACCTATAAGTTTGCTGTTCTTCCGGATAAAGCCCAAGTGACATAGGAGCATCTTTTAAAAAAAAAAAAAAATATAAGATTTAGTGAATAATGAAGCATCTCAAACCATTTTGATGAATCTTGAGAAAGCACCGCATAACAAGTTTTCTAAATACATTCCATGAGGTCGGTTTGTTTCCCAGCCTTTTTCACTTGGCGCAAAATATATAGAAACGCGTTATTCAAGAAGGGTTCAAAGTATGGTATAATGAAGACGATGCCTCTTGTCTCATAGTGAGACGTTTTGTATCCCTTGTTTTCTTGCTTAGAAAAGAAGTTATTGAAGGTTTTGATGAATTTGTGGATATGGATGATATTCCCAGAGCCATGGTATCTTATTTTGAAAATACATATATAGGACCAGTAAGAGGAAAAGGTCAAAGAAGTCGGAGACTAAAAACAATATTCCTGATGGCTTCATGGAATGTTCATGAGGTTTTAGTTTTTATTTGGTAGGATAATTAATCCAGAAATTCAATCAATAGTAGTGACAAAATCTTCTATGTTACCTGCAAGTTTTTTATTAATAGGAAAACTCTTCTCTGTTAATTTTGTGTACTCTGACGCAAAATATATGAACTCTAAAATCTATACGAGATTCCGCAGTTATTTTAATTTCATTCAATTCTATCATATCCAAATTCAGTTCTCTCTATTCTTCTAGTAACATGGGAAGATCGTCCCTAGACAAGGTCCTGATAATGAGTGTTGTAGGGTTCAATTCCCAAAGTTGACTTGTTCCAGTCTAGAGATTTATATATACTCTTTCCTTATATATACTGTACTTATGTTTTATATAGGAGGAGGTACATAGTAGCCATAAGTTTTGTATGAAAATTGACTTTAGGGATTATACATTAGAAATTGTTCAGAATTTTGATATGGTATATATAAGCATCTGTTTTCATAAGCTGGGAAGCTGGATAGATTACATCCTGTTAAGGAAGCTGACAATAAAAGAAAAAGAACTTTAATATAATTTTTGGGGAAGCATTTGTTAAGAAACAAATAATAATTGTGATAGATTTTAAAATGAGATGTAGAAACCACAAGAAGAGAAAGGAGATTTTGAATTAAGGTCTGAGACCTTAATAGAGAAAACAGTGAGCAATTCAGAGGGATTATGAGGACGTGAGATATGACTGGATGGGTTGAAGCTAGAGATTAGACACAGTATCAAAGGGGAAAGTATGTTGATGGATTTGAAAGAAAACTTTGTAGGGAAGATCGGGGATTAGGGAGAAGAACCACCGGATATGGTTCATCAAAAGGATAAAAGTGGTGGAGGGTCAGAGAGGTGAAGAAATCAGTTAAAAGAAATTCAAAGGCACATGATGACTGGAAAGTGAGACATGTCCAAGCAGCAAATGAACGGGACAAAGAAGTGGATAAAAATCCAAGGAGGAAAGTAGGTATAGCTACTGGAAGAGTGATAGAGTAATTGAATGATAGATTAGGAACAATGGAAGAAGAATATCTATAAGATTTCAAATATGAAAAAAAGGTAAAGAAAGAAATTGAAGTTTTTTTGCAAATGAATGGTCGTATATAGAGTGGAATATTCTGTGTAACTATTGAATACTAAAGAGAGAAAGGAGCTGAGAGAAGCACAAAATGTAGAGCAGCCGGTGATGATAATACAAAATACATGTGTTAACCCGACATTAAGTAAAATAAAACATGGTTAAGCTGCAGGTCCTTTAGAGTTTCAAATTAAAATGGTCAACGTGCTAGCTATGAAAGCGGAATAATAAATGCTGCATTTATGAAAAGCAAAATGTGAAAGGGAAATAACGCCGAAAGATTGAGAGTAGAGGCTCATGCTAGCTATATCTAACCAGAAAAATGACACCATGCAATGTGGTAACTACAAGAGAAATAACCTAACAGAGAATAGTTTGAAAGTCTTTAGAGAGTACTATATAAGATATTGAGAGAGATTGTAAAGATTTGAAAATAATAGTATGGATTCATGAGGGAGAGAGGGAATGTAGATGTCATCCTCATTGTTAGGCAGTTACGAGGAAAGAGACTATGGGTAAACTAGAAACTCTTTCTGGTGTTCTGAAAATTTAATAAAAGCCTTGTAATAAAATACCAAGATAAGAGATGTTTTAGTGTTTGGGGAAGAGGGGAGATCCGGAAAACTTGATTAGAATGGTAATACAGCTGTTGGAGAAACAAAAACCTTTGGCTTTAGTGTGGGATTTCACCAGTGCTCAGTATTAAACCGATGTCGGTGCTGGTGGATTAAGGGAAGAGATCAGAAAAGAAGATTTGTGGGAGTTGCTATATGCAGATGATTTGGTTATTACTGATGAAAATGAGGAAGACTTAGAGAAAAGGGTTAACGAGTGGCAAGAGATTTTGGAGAAGGGCTGCTTAGGATAAATATGGATAAGACTGAATATTTAGTAAACAATAAGCAATTTAGGGACAGGATAGCTATACATGGTAGAAGAGGTTAAGTTATAAAACAGATAAAATAATCCATACATAGTGTAACAGGCTATAAATCAGAAGTGATGATGTGAGGCAGAAGTTGAGAGCATGATAAAAACAGTCTGGGAAAGTAGAGGTAGGTAGTAGGAGTGGCATTTGATAAGTAAGTGCTAGTCAAGCTAAAAACTAAAGATCTATAGTACGTTATTATGACCAGTTTTTTTGTATGGATAGGAAAATATGTCATTGGGACGTAAAGAAGAAGCAAGGCGTGAAAGAGCAGATTGATTGATTTATTGATAGATGAGATTGTTTAGGAGTAACATGAAAATATCAATGCTTTGAATATGGGGAATCATTAAATTTGAAAAATGTCTAGCGGTGTAAAAATTACAACCGTGGAGAGAGTGTTACGATTGAGATGACGTAGGCACGTGTTAAGGATGGATGGTAGGTAGAGAGGAAGGAGGGTTCAGGATGAACCTGTTATGGGGATTGAATGGAAAGGAAGGCAAAAAATTAGATAGCAAAATAAGGTGATAAATAATATGCAGAGGAGAGGTTTGTTGGAAGAAGGTGCTTTGATAGAAGGCATTAGAGATGGCACATCAGGCAACCGACCAGTTAGAGTAAGGATATCAGTAGGGAAGAGGACGATATATGTTTCAAATGTTTAAAAAAATTATGTTTAATCAATTAGAATCCTGACCCAATAAATTTTATATGATATTTATTTTTCTGATCTGATACTATATATTATAATATCCAATACTTCAAGGATTGTATCAGCCTGTCGGTAATGTCTTTGCCTTGTGATTGCCCGATTTGAGTTCGAATCCTGCTCAAACTCGATAGTTCCCTTCATCACTAACCTAACAAACCTTGTAAGCTAAAGAGAGAGTGTTTTTAAGATCCTATAGATCTAACACATCAGAAGCAATTGCCTGGGCCTCCCTGATCCAAGCTTGGATGGAGAGTGGACATAGGTGCTGATCATATGTATATATGTTTAGTGCCTAAAGCCTTATCCTGCTTGCTAGGGCAATGTCACTTCCTCATGCCTCTGCCATTCATGAGGGACCTTTAAACCTTCATATAATAATCAAAATCGACGTTAAGATGAAGGCTTCTTCATATAAATGATTGTTACCTCTCTCAGGACGTATTAGGAGGTACCTCATTATTTTATAGTTCAGGAGATACAAGTGTAAAAAACATTTTTTATTTTTAACAGAAATTTTTTACACCAAGTTTCGAGGAAAAAATCCCAACTTCTTGTTTAATTACAAATGATATATGATATAACTACAAAACTGTAAAGTTAAGTAAGAAGCAAAAGAGACAAAAAGTGGTTCTTCATAGTGAGTTGATGATCTATTATCAATATATATATATATATATATATATATATATATATATATATATATATATATATATATATATATATATATATATATATATATATATATATATATATATATATATATATATATATATAAATATATATATATTATATATATATATATATATATATATATATATATATATATATATATATATATATATATATATATATATATATATATATATATATATATATATATATATATATATATATAGTATATATATATATATATATATATATATATATATATATATAGAGAGAGAGAGAGAGAGAGAGAGAGAGAGAGAGAGAGAGAGAGAGAGAGAGAGAGAGAGAGAGAGAGAGAGAGAGAGAGAGAGATGTATCACTATATTTATACCATGCATAGTAGTAGAAGTAGTAGTAGTAGTAGTAGTAGTAGTAGTAGTAGTAGTAGTAGTAGTAGTAGTAGTAAAAATAGGAAATGACATATAATTATAGTACGAAGTAAAATAACTAAAACTGCATCCAAAAAGCCCAATGAATGGAAATAAAAATAAATAGAGTGGAAGCGGGTGAGCCCAAAAAACCCAAAAATTATATATTTTTTTATGTTTGTATGTAAGGCCTCGTGAAAGTAGTGATCCGACACCCTTTCTCTCCGGCCGGAACGACAGTTAGAGTTATGGGGACCCAGACGTCAAATGGTTGTATTTAGACGTAGATAATGAGTACCCATTAAGGGAAAGAACATAAGGTGGGAGAGGTTTCAAGTATTCTTATATGAACATTTTTATTTGACAAGTTAGAGATTTTTTTCTGGATGTGAATCAATAATATTCCTTCTAAATGACTTATGTATTTATAGAATTTCAATACTAACTTCAATTCTATACAGATGAGCGTTCAAATGTTTTTGTAAAAATATTGTATCTTTTGTAATCATAGACGATTGTTAAAAATATTCACAGACACAAACACAAATATATATATATATATATATATATATATATATATATATATATATATATATATATATATATATATATATATTATATATATATATATATATATATATATATATATATATATATATATATATATATATATATATATATATATATATATATATATATATATATATATATATGTGTGTGTGTGTGTGTGTGTGTGTGTGTGTGTGTGTGTGCGTATGTATGTGTGTCTGTATATTTGTGTGTGTTTAATAATAAATCTAGTCTATCTCACAGGACATGAACCCCAAATGGATAACCTATATACATAAATGACTCTAAACTAGTATGCATACAATCAGGTAACCAGCTTTAGTCCGTTTTTTTGGATAAGGTCCATTATATTTCACTTTGTAATTTGTGGTTATGAAAAAATTGTAGTAATGACAAAAGATGAAATATGAAGAATCTTAGCCTTAAATCCCATATTTAGATATCTTCCTACATTTTCTGTGGCTTTTGAAAATCGCTTTCGACCTTTTAATGAAGGCTCTCATTTTCTCATTCCTACCAAGAACATTATATTCGGACCTTTTTATCTGTTCTTATTTCTTTTGAACTAACGTGGAATGTCAAATACTTCATTAAAGACATTATAATTCGAGTATTCAGAAAAAATTAAACGTTTTAAAAACAGTAGAACTGATGAATCTTTTTAAGGTATTGCGTCGTTAATCACGCGATTTTGATATATGTTTTATGCTTTTAGGGGCATTGATGCTTTTATCATAAATTCTTTTTTAGTATTGTATAATGACTAGTCAAAAGATCAAATTTTTTATTCATCAGTTGTCAAAATATTTCATTATATTTCAAATCTAAAGGTATGGATATATTGAAGGTTCCTGCCTGTACAAATAAGCAATTGTATGCTGGATTTAAACAAGGAGCTTTTTAATGGAACAATTTCCACAGAAATAACAAGCTACATATAATCATATCAATACATTATCAATAGTTTGCAAATAGTAAATTATAAACAGAGAGAGAGAGAGAGAGAGAGAGAGAGAGAGAGAGAGAGAGAGAGAGAGAGAGAGAGAGAGAGAGAGAGAGAGAGATAAGAATTCTCGTTCGTGAGAATCATGTTTTTCTCTGAAGTAAATGAACGGATTTCTCCGACAGAGAATCATAAATTTAGGATCTCAAGACTCGTGTGGAGAGTATATAAAAACTGGTTGATGATAACAATGCCACAAAAAATGACAGTGAAACATAGAATGGAAAGTTTGAATATATTTTCTAATAATAGTGTGGGAGATAGCAAGAGAGAAAAAGAAGAAAAATTGCATTACAATGAATGACCTTATTTGGAGTACACGGGCATTATTTGGCTCCCAGCTAAAAGAGGCACAGGCCTATGTCGGAAAAGGGTACCCTTCTCTACCAAACGTGTGTCACACGATCGTACATAGTAACAAAATTTCTTATTTTGCATATATCATCCTTTGTATCTTCACTCTCCCCTCGCACTGACAGCAACTTGCATGAACCTGTCTGCCTATTTTTCATTGTTAACAGTTAACAGAACCTGTTACCGTTTGGACAAGAAATAGCATGTTGTATTTTGTGACCTTGCCGGGCCCTAGTGTATATATATAGTCGATGTGTCTATAATAAAGTACTCAACTGCTTTCATTCATCTTCTGAGTCACAACCTACTCTTGGCTCGTCACATTGGTGACCACGGAAGTTGACTCGCTCCTCCCGCCTCGCCCCACCCCCACACCGTCACTGTTACTATGGCTGCCCCATTGAAACTTTAGTCGTTCACAAGCGGAGAGCGGTTTGCTTCGTTTCAGCACGCAGAAGTACAGCTCCGCATTAAGGGCATGACTCGCTCAACCACCAAAAGCAGACTATGTTCTCGCGGCGATACCAGAGGACACCATCCTGGAAATCTCTGATTGGCTTTGTGAACAAGGAGACAACTCAATAGCGTATGAGGCCCTCAAAACAAACTTTTTGCAGCAGCACTCGCCATCATCAACACTCCCTTCGGTATATGCACCTTTAATTACTCCTGTTTTGGCCCTCGTAATGCTGGGGCCACTTTTCAGCGTCTCACGGATGGCATCGTAGCGGACCTCCCCTTCTTTGTATGTTACGTAGAAGACATACTTGTGTTCTCTTCCTCTAAAGAGGAACACCTCCGTCACCTGCCTATCTTGCTCGACCACCTACAACAAAATGGCCATGTAATCCAATATGACAAGTGTACATTTGATTCCAAG
Organism: Palaemon carinicauda; assembly: GCF_036898095.1. Taxonomy (NCBI): domain Eukaryota; kingdom Metazoa; phylum Arthropoda; class Malacostraca; order Decapoda; family Palaemonidae; genus Palaemon; species Palaemon carinicauda. The sequence goes on along the minus strand of NC_090734.1, from coordinate 34,539,617 downwards.
GAAGTGTTGTTCTTAGGGCACCGCATCACTCCCGAAGGAGTCCATCCACTCCCTGAGAAGGTAGCAGCCGTTCAGAGCTTCCCCATGCCTCGACCGTCAAAGCACTTCAGGAATTCTCGGGCATGATCCACTATTATCACCGTTTTCTACCAGCCATTGCTGAAACTCTTGCTCCCCTCAACGCCTCCCTCAAGGGCAAGACAAAAGACCTGAAGTGGAGACCCCTTCAGGGAGCAGCTTTCGGCAAAGCAAAGAATGCCCAATCAACCGCTGCTGTTTTCACTTTTCCTATCCCATATGCCCCTCTCCTTCTCTCCACTGATGCCAGCGACGTCACTATTGGTGCAGTACAGCCTTCTTCAGCAGAAAACTGTGCAAGACAGAATCGGGTTATTCTCCCTTTGATTGAGAAGTGCAGGCGGTGCACTCGGCCATCCGTCACTTTTGTAATTTCTTGGAAGGTATGTCCTTGTTCATCCGAGCAGACCACATGTCTCTGGTGGACGCCTTCACTCGACAGTCTGACTTCTGGTCAGCCCGTCAACCACGACATCTCTCCGCCGTGGCTGAATGCAATTGCACCCTTCAACAAGTCCCTAGGAAAACGAATCGCGTTGCCGATTGGCGATACCCTATCAAGAAAATGGTTGGCTGCTGTTCAACTGGGATTGGATTACAATGCCTTGGCTGAAGACCAACGACAGGATCCATAGTATGAAGTATGTAGGACATCCTGCACATCCCTCCGTTGGGAAGACGCTCCCTTCGACTAATCCAACACCACTATCCTCTTTGACGTCAGTACTGGTACACCGTGACTGTGAATTCTTGATCCCATGCCCTGATAGGTGTTTGATTTCATTTATGGCCTTTCACATCCCTTGCGCCGTTCTACTACACAGCTGCTGAAGACTAAGTTCATTTGGCATGGCATTACTAAGGATGCTAAGGATTTGTTCCATGCCTGTACTTATTGCCAAACATCCAAAGTACATTGACACATGGATTCAGGAGTGGACACCTTTCCTCACCCTCAGCGTCATTTTGCCCACATTCACGTTGACGTTGCACGCCCCATACCCACATCACAAGGACATCGTTACCTGTTTACCATCATCAACCGCCACTCGTTGGCCTGAAGCCATTCCCATGGAAACTGCAACATCCGCATCATTTACATCCGCCTTACTCTCATTATGGATAGGAAGATTTGGTATGCATGAACTTTTTACTTCTGACAGGTGTACCAGTTGCACCTCTCAATTGTGGACATTATTAGCGAATCTCCTGGACATCACCCTACATCAGACAACTGCCTTGGACCCTGCTGCCAATGGAATGGTTGAACGTTTTTATTGCACCCTCAAAGCAGCTTTGAAGTCGCAGTGCAAGGACTCCAACTGGTTTAATAAACTTCCCTAGGTCTTCCTGGGACTAAGGACCACTCCTATACACGCCCTGGACGTCTTGGAAGCTGAAATGGTGTATGGCGGCCCATTGATCTTCCTTGCCAAATTTTTTCCTTCTGCAACCTCCTCCGACGATCTTCATCGCATACGTCACATCGTGAAAAAATTTACTCCATGCCGCCAGATTTACAAGCCCGCAGCAAAGCATCACCTACCGACAAATATGCACTCTGCAACGCACGTCTTCCTATGGAACGGCACGAGCAAGCCACCGCTAACGCCCACTTACACTCGCCCATTCTCTTTGATCCGGCGTAATCCGAAAGCATTCCTACTAAACCTTCATGACAAAGAAGACTGGGTTTCCTTTGATCGTAAAAAACCTGCTTATCTCCAGATGACATGCGTACATTTCGCTTCTCTAGATCAGGGCGACCTATCTAATATGTACAGTATATCATTTTTAGGGGGAGCCATGTGCCACCCGTGTGTCACACGATCGTACATAGTAAGGACATTTCTCTTATTTGTATATATTATCCTTTGTATCTTCGCTCTTCTCTCGCAATGACAGCAACTTGTATGAATCTGTCTACCTATTTCTCATTGTTAATGGTTAACAGACTTGGTTGCCAGTTGCAAAAGAATTTGTATGTTGTATTTTGTAACATTTCTGCCAGGACCAAGTGTGTATATATACTTGATATGGGTATAATAAAGTTGCTTTCATCCCGCTTTTGAGTCACAAACTACTCTTGGCTCGTCACACTTCCCTCTAGAGTCTAACTTTAGGTGAGTTATCATATTGGAAATGAGCTGTCAAAAGAGATAAATGAATACCCATATTTTATTTATCACAAGTGTTAATTAAAAAAAAAACCTTGTGTGTCAACGGTGGTTTGCAAGTATCCATGCCCACGAAAACATATATTGAGATGTTTAAATTTTTCATCAGGTGTTGCTTTGCTGGGTAATTGTAAGTCGAGGGTCGTGAGTAAATTCCCCCTTAACATTACATAGGCACTGGAGACTGTCAGAGGAGGTTTGCAGCAAGTTTGGGATGAGCAAGAGCAGCATATCTGGGTGGAAGATCGCTTAGTTGTCACTCTGTCATTTCATGGGGCTAACATACTATTTATTACCATATTCAAGTCGGCTTTGGTCAGAGTTAAATGGTTGTCCTCTTCATTAGGAATAGAATCATTCAAGGAGATCTTGAAGGGTGTGAAATGGCTATCCATAGAGTCATTCACTTTGATCTTCAGGCATTCTTGGGCAAGGCATCAACATCACGGTGACACGTACAGCTTTAGATAGGTCTCGTTTGCAAAATGGCCAGAGTAGATTCAATTCCCGATTAGAGCTGTTTGCGGCCAGTTGCAGACAATGGGTATTAATAACTACTTTGAGGGTTTGCAAAGCTCTTTTTTTCCTTATTGTTGTTGAGAGCGCTGAAAAAGTTTGGCTATGCAGAGAGCTGGCAATGGTGAGTACTTCTACAAGAGGAATGTTTTCAGGGTGACATACTCTATTAAGGAGTCCCCTTGGTTGCAAAACCAGTCAGAGATATACAGGAAAGTGTCTTTTGGGATCTGCGAGACCATAGTTTTGTACCAAGAGTGTTTCACACAATTGTACATAATTCCTTTTGTATATATTATGCTTGTATCTTCGCTGTATCATTGTCTGTCTCTCGAACATGTCACGTCCTGTTGCCTTGAGGTTTTGTATATAAAGGAGAGTGTTCCTTAATAAACAACTCAGTCGTTTCCAACCTGTCTTTGAGTTCACACCTTACTCGGCGCCGTCACATTGGTGACCCCGGAAGTCGACTCGCTCCCACTGCCTTCCACCCCCACCTACCTCCCCCCTCCATCGTTGGTACTATGACGGAGACAGACTCTACTACGGCAGTTGGCGCTGTGGCCGACCCATTGAAACTTTCACCGTTCACCACCGTAGAGGCGTTTGCTTGGTTTCAACGCGCAGAAGTCCACTTCCGTATCAGGGGCGTGACTCTCTCAACCACTAAAGCGGATTATGTTCTCGCGGCGATACCCGAGGACACCTTCCCAGAAATATCCGACTGGCTTTGTGAACAAGGAGACACCCCAATAGCGTATGACGCCCTCAAATCATACCTTCTGCAGCAGTACTCGCCGTCGCCAGCCCCCCGTATAGCAAAGCTTTTTCAGCTGTAGCAACAACAGTTGGGGGACCAAAGGGCTTCGCTTGCCCTCAGGGAAATGACCAGTATCGCTCGCCTTCAACCTACCGCAGACAGCTCCCCTTGTGAGGTGAACCTACTTCGTGCCCTTTGGATACGCCGTTTACCCGAACCTGTACGCGCTGCCATACCCGATGTCGATAGTTTACCCATAAAGGACTTGATGACCAAAGCCGACGCCCTTATGGACAGCCACTTCAAGACCTCCATCAACGCCTCCACCCCTGACGACGAGGATGCCTATTCAACGTCAACCGAAGCTGACATGAATGCCGTAGGACATACACGCCTACCCCGTGACGTGCCGAAGCGGCAACAAAGCCGCCCACCACCCACCAATCGCTTGCGCCCCAACGAACGACTTCTACAGCCACTTACTACCTCCCATCCGCCGCAGTTTTGCTACTACCACTTCAGATTCGGGGCAAACGCGAAGAAATGTGCCAAGGATTGTCAGTGGCCAAAAAACGTGTAAGTAGGCCATCGCTTGTGGCGGTGACCTCCCATGTTTCTAATCTTTTCTTTTTACAGGATGCAGGAACGGGCGTGCGATTTTTGGTAGACACGGGTGCTTGTCGTTCTCTTTTGCCAAGGAAAGTCTTCAAGGCACGACGTAGTCTGTCTACATCTGCCGACGTCCGCTTAGTAGCTGCCAACGGATCTGCGATACCCACCTACGGCTACGAGAACCTCACATTATCGTTCGGAAACGGTAAATTCAATTGGAAGTTTCTCGTTGCTGACGTTACAATGCCAATCCTCGGTGCGGATTTCATCTCTCATTTCCACCTTCTGGTCGATGTCGCCCACCGACGATTGGTCAACGCAGACTCGTACTTGTCGACACCTCTTCAACCCGACCTCTCTAACCCTGCTCTCCACATCAGCGCACCCACGGATGCGTATGTCCACCTCCTCACGTCGTACCCGGAAGTTTTCTGTCCAGAACTTCGCCAAACGCCCACGGTTCCTGCCAAGCACGGTATTTATCACCATATCAAGACGACGGGACCCCCAGTCTTCGCAAAATTCAGACGTCTGACACCGGAACGATTGGCAGCCGCCAAACAGACGTTCGCCGAAATGGATAAAATGGGCCTTTGCCAAAAGGCCTCCAGCCCATGTTCGTCGCCCTTACACATCGTTCTGAAGAAAGACGGCTCCCTCCGTCCATGCGGGAATTACAGGCGCCTAAACATGCAAACAGAACCGGATCACTAACCCCTCCCAAACATTGCTGACGTGACCTCCTACCTGCACAAAGCGAAGGTTTTCTCTACGCTCGACCTCCTGAAGGGGTATTATCAGGTGCCTATGAACCCAGAAGACATCCCCAAGACCGTCATTACCACTCCGTTTGGTACATACACCTTCAATTACTCATTTTTTGGCATTCGTAATGCTGGGGCAACGTTTCAACGTCTCATGGATGGCATTTTAGGGGACCTCCCTTTCTGTGTATGTTAGGTGGACGACATACTTGTGTTCTCCTCCTCAAAAGAGGAACACCTCCGTCACCTGCGCATCGTGCTCGACCGCCTGCAACAAAACGGCCTTGTAGTCCGGTACGACAAGTGTACCGTTGGCGCTAACGAAGTATCGTTCTTAGGGCACCGCATCACTCATGAAGGTGTCCACCCCCTCCCTGAGAAGGTAGCAGCCGTTCAGAACTTCCCCGTGCCCTCGACCGTCAAAGCTCTGCAGAAATTCTTGGGCATGATCAACTATTATCACCGTTTTCTGCCAGCCATTGCCGCCACTCTTGCTCCCTTCTACGCCTCCCTTAAGGGCAAGCCGAAGGACCTGAAGTGGGGTCCCCTTCAAGAGGCAGCCTTCTGCAATGCAAAGAAGGCCCTATCAACTGCTGCGGCTCTCACTTTTTCTATCCCACACGCCCCTCTCCTTCTCTCCACTGATGCCAGCGACGTCGCTATTGGTGCAGTACTCGAGCAGGTGGTCAAAGGCTCGCCCCGCCCATTGGCCTTCTTCAGTAGAAAACTGTCCAAGGCAGAATCGGGGTATTCTACCTTCGATCGAGAATTGCTGGTGGTGCACTTGGCTGTCCGTCACTTTCGCCATTTCTTAGAAGGTACGCCCTTCGTCATTCGCACAGACCACATGCCTTTGGTGCACGCCTTCACTCGACAGTCTGACGCCTGGTCCGCCCGTCAACGCCGACATCTCTCCGCCATGGCTGAATACAATTGCACCCTCCAATACGTCCCTGGAAAATGAATCCCGTTGGCGATGCCCTGTCAAGAAACATGTTGGCTGCCGTTCAACTGGGATTGGATTACAACGCCCTGGCTGAAGCCCAATGACAGGATCCAGAGTATCAAGCTTGTAGGACATCCTGCACGTCCCTCCATTGGGAAGACTTTCCCCTTGAAGACTCCAACATCACCCTCCGCTGTGACGTCAGTACTGGTAGACCGCGACCTTGGATTCCTGCTCCCATGTGCCGACAGGTGTTTGATTTCATTCACGGCCTTTCACGTCCCTTGTGCCGTTCTACTGCACAGCTGCTGAAGGCAAAGTTCATTTGGCATGGCATTTCTAAGGATGCTAAGGATTGGGTCCGCACCTGTACTTCTTGCCAAACTTCCAAAGTACATCGACACACAGATTCAGGAGTGGGCATCTTTCCTCAACCTCAGCGTCGTTTCGCACACATTCACGTCGACGTTGTAGGCCCCCTACCCACATCACAAGGACATCGTTACCTGTTTACCGTCATCGACCGCTCCACTCGTTGGCCTGAAGCCATTCCCATGGAAACTGCAACGTCCGCCTCATGTACTTCTGCCTTACTCTCGGGATGGATTTCAAGATTCGGTATCCCTGAGCATATTACTTCTGAGAGGGGAACCACTTTCACCTCTCAATTGTGGACGTCATTAGCGAATCTCCTGGGCATCACGCTACATCAGACAACGGCCTACAACCCCGCTGCCAATGGAATGGTTGAACGTTTTCATCGCACCCTCAAAGCAGCTTTGATGTCCCGCTGCAAGGATTGCAACTGGTTTACTCAGCTTCCCTGGGTCCTCCTTGGACTAAGGACCACTCCTAAAGACGCCCTCGACGTCTCGGCAGCTGAAATGGTGTATGCCGATCCGTTGGTCGTCCCTGCCAAATTTTTTCCTTCTACAACCTCCTCCGACGATCTCCAGCGCATACGTCACGTCGTGGGAAAATTTATTCCGTGCCGCCAGACTTACAAGCCCCCAGCGAAGCATCACATACCAACGGACTTGCACTCTGCAACGCACGTTTTCATGCGCAACAACACCAGCAAGCCACCACTAAAGCCCCCTTACACGTGCCCTTTCCTTGTGATCCGACGCAGTCCGAAAGCATTCCTCCTAAACATTCGGGGCAAAGAAGACTGGGTGTCCATTGATCGTCTAAAACCTGCTGATCTTCTGCCAGATGACCCGCCTACAGTTCGCCTCTCTAGATCAGGGCGCCCTATTTAACATGTACAGTATGTCATTTTTAGGGGGGGAGCCATGTACCAACCGTGTTTCACACAATTGTACATAATTCCTTTTGTATATATTATGTTTGTATCTTCGCTCTTCCCTCGCACTAAAACGAACCTGAATGATCATGTCTCCGGTTTTGCTCTGTATCATTGTCTGTCTCTCGAACATGTCACGTCCTGTTGCCTTGAGGTTTTGTATATAAAGGAGAGTGTTCCTTAATAAACAACTAAGTCATTTCCAACCTGCCTTTGAGTTCACACCTTACTCGGCGCCGTCACAGTTTGCATCACTGCTTCAGTGAGTTACACCGTTGATGAGACACTGAACTTCAACATGCTAAAACAAGACTAATGCTTCCCTACTACCTAATGTGGCCCTTTGATTCAGATGCCACGGATAGAAGATTCAGGTTCGTTGGGCGCAGCAGTGAATGGGAAGGGGGTGTGCAGCTGGTCAATCCAGGGACACCATTATGACAACCTGCAACTAGGTCTTAACAGAAATACAAGGAGGGCATGACTGGCTAACTTCCCCACACGACAAGCTTACATAGAATACAATTAATGATAACAATGGTAAAAAATTTAACAATATGAAACATGTAACGGCGAACTTAAACTGGTTTTTCTAATATCAGAGAGAGAGAGAGAGAGAGAGAGAGAGAGAGAGAGAGAGAGAGAGAGAGAGAGAGAGAGAGAGAGAGAGAGAGGGATAAAACAATATCTTAACAATGAATGTGTGTATGAAATACATGTGCATTACTGTGCACACCGTGAAAAAACCTTACTTTTTTTTGGGGGGGGGGGGGGTGAGGCTCTTATCAATGATGCAATTTTCTTTTCATTTTTTCTATTATTGAACCTCTCTCATTATTCACATATCTTTCCTTAAAATGGTATGATATTTAAAGACTTTTAATTCCTAATGGATAAGTCATAAGTATTGTACTTGAATATTCAAATGGGCCGGGCGGCAAACACTTTTTTTTTTTTTTTTTTTTACGGACAGGACCTCAAATATTCATACCACTTAATAAGGTTACATAGGACATATCCAAACTGACCTTTTGCCTCTAACCTTCATTGATGTTACATAAAGGCGATTTATCCTGAAAATAAGGGTTTTTCAAATTATATCTCCTCACTTTATACAAAAAATTAAAATATCGGATTACTACCTTATACAGACCTGATATGGACCTCCAATAACTTTTTTTTTCTATTTTTTTTTCGTTTGAATGGGATTTTTTTTTATTATGGTAAAAAAAAATTATCTATAAATCAGGAAAATAAAGTGAGAAAAAACTATCCAACCAAAAAAAAAATGCTCTATTTGATTGTTTAGGAATCACTACTTAGGTTGACAAAAAGTTTTCTATTTGTATGTTTAAGAATTACTTTTCAAGTTATATACCAAAATTCAATACTATATCTTCACAACTACGTGAGGATATAAGATTTCCATATTAATAAGTATAGTTTTGAGATAAGGGC
>NC_090734.1:34523500-34526000 GCF_036898095.1 Palaemon carinicauda | reverse complement strand
TAAAATGAGCTTCCTATATATTTTGACGACAACTGACATAAGTGTGATGCCCGTGTAAGTACTGCAATCAGTCAGGTCTCCTTTTATTGTTTTATTGTGTGTTGGGGGGGGGGGGTTTGCATATTACTAGCACTCCTAGTTCAGATTCACCAGATTTTGCCTCTTCGTGTCACATTCTACAAAATAATCTTGGAAGTATTCTACGAGTCAATATATTTGTTGGCCAATATCATACCAGCCGTTATTCCATCGTATCCGGGACCTTTCAATCTCTTTAGTATTTTTAATCATGACTTGGACTTCTAATACACTAAATTCAATAACGAGCATAATGAAATCTTCCTCAGCTTTAAATCAATCAAAAGATTCCCTTCATATCGCTTATTCATGCCATTGCCAAAGTGTTCTTCTATCCAACAATGCCTTTCTTCGTCTCCTGTTGTTATAACTGATCCATCTCCCTTTTTATGTGGTATATGCTTCTTCTTTTTTGCCTAAGGAGATATTTCATTAATAATTCTAAAAGCAGTTTTTACACTATAGTCATTCCCTGAATTTAGAGCTTTGTTAACCATATCTGCTTTCCTGTCTAAATATTCTCTATTGTCCTTCTTGGCTGTCATTTTGACTTCCCCATCAATTATGTAATACTTAGCAGGCTCCACCTTGTAATTTTCATTCGTCCCCCGAAACTTCTAACAATCAATATCTACCTTTGTCTCCTTTTTATAGTACTTCAAAAATTTGATATCCATGGTTTTTTCATTGTAACTGCATGTCAAAGAACCCCATTACCAGCTGAGTGATATATGTTCTTAATACCACACTATTCTTCATTAATTGTGTTCTATTCGTCTCTTAAAGTATCTAAGGCTGCAAAGAGATTTCTACATTCAATGGCAAAGGCTTTTCTATGCTCATCTTCTAGAATCTTAATCGTATACAAACCTAGGAATTCCATATACATTTCTGTTTGAGTACTTTCAATTTTAATTTCAGTGTGAAAAGGAGACCTTGTTATGACTGTCGACATCTGCAGCCTTAACGCTCAGAGTAAGCTCTATTTCTTTATAAATAGCTATTTGGTCTATTTGATTTTTGTTATTGCCAAATAGTGTAGTTTATGCATCTTTTTAGATGTTCACGTGCTGGAAATGATAATAAGATTGTCTGTTGAACCAAAACTTATAAAATGTGCTCCATTTTCATTTGAAACTTCACCTACACCTTAAACATCCATGAAGTTTTCTATACATCGATTATCCATTCTAAACTGTAACACTGAAGTCACCATTTAAATTTTTCCTATCTCTTTCTGGAATCTTATCTATTATACTCTGCAGTTATTCTTCGTATTCAACTTCGCTTTCTTAGACGGAATCATTTGTTGGTGCATAAAAAAAATATAATTCTCATATTGCACGGTCTAGATTCTATCATTGCAAGTAACACTCTACAGTACTCGTTACAGATCTCCATTCTGTTAATGCATATCCTGCTCTTAGTGTTATCACCATTCCTATCTTTATATATATATATATATATATATATATATATATATATATATATATATATATATATATATATATATATATAAATTTATATATATATATATATATATATATATATATATATATATATATGTACATATATATTATAGTAAACTTAATTCCCAAGAATTCTATCACAGTTGGCTTGGTTTTTCACAGTAAAGATCGATTGAGTCCATTGATGTCCTCTGGTGTAGTATATCGATATATTGTCCCAAAGTGTAACTCAGGGACCTACCGAGGAACTACCAAAAGGATGTTGAAGGTCAAATCTGATTTTCAGAGAGGTGTTAGTTATCGAACAGGTTGCAGAATATTCAGCCCAGAACATTCAAATACTAAAAAACATGCAAAAATTAAAGAAAAAATATATATTGACAAAAAAGATTTCAGCATTATAAGGCAACTATTTAATTACCATGACTTGCCTATTCTAGAGTCAATTTTAATTAGGAACTGGTTCCATCCTTAAACACCCAAGATTCCTCCATTCAAATGTACTTGGTTCCACATATCTTGTATGCATATTTTGAATTGAATTTATATATATATATATATATATATATATATATATATATATATATATATATATATATATATATATATATATATGTATACATATATATATATTCATACATATATATGTATATATATATATGTATATGTATATATATATGTATATATATACATATATATATATATATATATATATATATATATATATATATATATATATATATATATATATATATACATATACACATATATATTTACATGATTCCACCAAACTAATCCCTCCTCCTTCCAATGATATTTCATCTTCTATTGCAAATTCGATTTCCACATTGTTAGTGCTTCTTTTACTTATCTTGAGCTCAACGTCCGGTGATGTTTCATATAATTTGGGTAAGCAAGCTTTGCAGATATTATGATGTTCTGCTGACAGGTAC
>NC_090734.1:34508500-34513500 GCF_036898095.1 Palaemon carinicauda | reverse complement strand
CTGGGTGACAACAGGAATAAAACTTCTAGTGTAGTGTTTAGTACTGAGCCTCATGATGGAGAAGGCCTGACTATTAGAATTTACTACATGTCTAGTATTACGAACAGGATGTAACTCCGGGATGATCTGAATGTAAAGAATAGTCAGAATTATAGAAAATGTAATACAACATGCATAATGAACTACTTGAACGACGGTGTCAGAGATTAATATCTAGGTTAGGAATAACAAATTAAGATGAAAATCAGCAGCTGCAGACCACACAGGAGAACAATACTCGAAACAAGGTAGAATGAGTGAATTATAACATGTCTTCTGAATAGATTAACCTTAGAAAAATCTTAAAAGTCTTTCTCAATAAGCGAATATCTGTACAATTGAAGAAGACACAGAAATGTGTTTCTCCAAAGTAAATTTGCTGTGAAGAGTCGTACAAAGTAAAAGAAACATTGTCAATGCTGAGATCCGGATGTAGAGGAGCCACTGTCCTACACCTACATACAATCATGCTTTGAGTTTTGTTAAGATTCAACTTCATACCTCATAGCTTGGACCATGCACTAAATTTAGCTAGATCCCTATCAAGGGACTCAGCAACCACATATCTACATTCAGGAGATGGAATTGATGCAGAAAAGAGTAGTATCATCTTCGTATGTATCAAGCTTGTTTTCTTGTCCAAACCACATGTCATGTGTATATTGTATGAAAAGTAATGGGTCAGGAACACTACCCTAAGGAACACCAGATATCACTTTCCTATACTCACTATGGTGCCCATACACAACAACCTTTTGCAATCTAATACTTAAAAATTAAAGATACAACTCACACACTTGCGTCTGTTTGAGTATGAAATGAAGGACTTCGTGATTGAAATGGTCAAAGGCATTACTAAAATCAAGGCCAATCATACGAACTTCTTGACCACAATCAAGTAATATCTGTACAGCATTGGGGATTTAGAGTAGGACATCACATGCTCCAAAGCATTTACGAAAGCCAAATTGCAAACTAAGGAACAGAGCTAAAATAATTTGTCAACAAAATCTACTGATCCCTTGATATTTTCTGCTCCTTATATTATATGAAATTGTAATTGTTACTTGACTATATATCGTCTTCAACCCTTCAGATAACGCAGCCTTTCTACAAAGCTCCCCTGGTATTTGATAGAGATTACATAACAAGACCCCTTAGTTTTTTTTTTTTTTTTTTTTTTTTTATTGAGTGTCTGAACCTATTGTCATAATGGTACATTTCTACTTGGCTGAATTGTCTTTTACCAAATATGTTGAAGAATTCCAATTTTTAGCACGAAATGGCCCCTTTTCTTTAGCAAAGATTTCATGATTAACGCTGGAACTCCATGGAATGAACTTAAACGGGCTAAAACCCGATATACTGCAATTTCATCGTAAAGTCAGGGAGACCAAAAAAAAAAAAAAAAAAAAAAATAAATAAAAAAAAAAAAAAGGGGACCCTATGTAAAGTTAACATTCACTCATATATTAATGAATTCAAGGTATTTTTGTTATTCCTATTATTAACTAAAGTGCCAGAAATATGTACATATCGACTTTTACATCTGAATTTTTTGTATATGCTATTTTTAATTTTTCGGGTTTATAGGGGTTGTTACCTCATTCATATTAGTCTTTAAATTCCGAAGAATAACTGAAGATGGCCAAAGGTATTTATGGGATATTTGGATGTGATGCAAAATTTGATGAAACCCTTAAAACAAGTGGGAAGATCAGATCGTTTATCATTGCTAACTGGACCAGAGAATGTTCTAAAAACAACTTTACTCGTTGAAGGAACGAACTACACAGATATTGTTTCATTTCTCGTATCGCTCTAAAATTCTGGAACAAACTCAGTAACTGATCCATCGATAGAAATATCACACTGATGTTCATCACTAGATTCACTGAAATCACTAAAATAAAAAGTAAAATCTGGTTCATTACCATCGCTTGACATTTTCCTTTGAGTGAAAAATACTATGTTTGGTAGGGGAAGTTGCCAATGATGATAGATTATCAAGGATATTTGATCTCTATCCTGAAATCTATTCCTAGTAATACCATATTGATATAAGTTCTATACCCTATTTCATATTAAAAATAGATATGGAATAATTGCATATTTCTAAGTTCTTGTGTAAGTCTTGCTCCGTCTTGCTGTATCAGGTAAAAACAAAACCTCGATCCAGTTTTTCTACTTAATGACACATTCGTGTTCCTCCTATAGCGATGGGTTTTATGAACTGCAAGATTATATTGTAACAATAGTAATTAGATATATATATATGTATATATATATATATATATATATATATATATATATATATATATATATATATAGATATATATATATATATATATATATATACTGTATATATATATATATATGTATATATATATATATATATATATATATATATATATATATATATATATATATATATATATATATATATATACATATATAGTAAAAATATGGCAAATTTGCTAAGTGCATACATAGTCTAAAAATTAGCATAATTTGTAATCGTTCTAATATTCATAAAGCCCATTGATATGTGTTTACTTTACTGGCATTTTATTCCAGAATCTGAATTTTACGAAACAGGTGGATTAGTTTGGGTTGAAATATTATAATGAGGATGATTAACAACCCTGCGATGTTAGAAGGGTGGCTCAGCTGAAAAAGATTATTACAACGCAAGTGAATGATAGTGAAATTTGGTTGAATTATGATTTTATCTCTCCTAGTTTTTATGCTTTTAATACCTTTTATCGCTCCTTACTCATGTTGACTTGCAGTATTTTATTCACATGAAAGTGTATTCTTTTATTTATCTTCAGTTAGTTTTCCAAGCTACCTGTTACCTTTATTACACTATCATTAGATAATTGGCTTTCTTCAGGCGTGCTATGTGAGAGGCTCGAATATCTCCAAAAGGAGGACAGCTAATATAATGATGAGGATGAACACACAACTACAAAGAAAAGGTGCGGGAATAGTATATAGTTCGAAAAGGACCATAATTGGGAAAAAGGGCATCAGATATTCCAATCTGAATGATTTCTTCTACCACATGGATCTTTGCTCTACTATTTAATACGTACGTAACATTTTCACTGTTGCACTGCTGGAGGAAAAAATGCTCAAAACAACCTCTATGCAAAGAAGACGGATGCTGTTAAAATCTTTTCTACAAACATTCAGGAAATTATGTACTCATTGCAGTCAGACCTCATTTTTCACGAGGGCTAAGTAACAGAGACAGGTGCAAAAAGTGCAAATTTACGAATGCTTCATGCCTTATTGTAGGATAACTTCTAACCTTACTAGTCACTGCCCCTTGCTTACGAGCAAGGCCTTGAGCGAATGATTAACACACTAAGTGCTGTCTAGTATTGTTTATATTTTCTATTCTACCACAGTTTATAGATAAATGTACTATGTTCAGTACATTTGCACGCATGTACTCTAACTACTAGTCTCGGTAATCTACAGTAGTTTTGTACTAAACTACAATTTTACCAAGTAGCCACCATACACTTTCTGTATAACAGAACACTGATGTTCCTATCATGTAATAATGTGATATAACATGCGTTGATACTACAATGTATATTACTGATAACACTATAGTACTGCTTATTTCGACTGTAAGTTTTCAGTGTTTTCGTTTAGATGACTTGACTACAATTGACAATGCACTGCACAGTTAGCCTACATACATTTAAAGTAAAAAATTATAATATGTAGTTAATATAAATTAATGTAGTGCAATATCAATTATTGTTCTGTACAATATTTAGCAATTCACAGTCAACTTAGTGTCCATATTAAATACAACGACCATTACTTCCGTGTGAAATTCAACCCAGTTTTCTTGAAGCATGGTGTAACTCTTAATGCGTCGTCTCTTGCTCAGTATGTACGTAGGTATACTCACATCTAGTAAACTCGAAATATATAGTGTATGTGCAGTAGCAATAAAAACAAATATGATAATTAGAAATTGTGTACAGGCTAAGTATTTTTATAAACAAAATACAAAAGTATGGTACAGTAAGTAGGGGCATGTTCGGTAATGCACAGTCTGAACCATATTTTTATAAACTAAACCTAAAAAAATTTACAGCTGTAAATTGTTGATAAACAGTTTGTAAAATAGTGTAATGTACTATAACACTTATCTTTACAAAATGTATGTAGGAACATTCAAGATTACTCTAACTAAATGTACATATTTTATACAAAGACCACTCTCCATTTTCGAACAAATTTCTACGAAATAAACTTGAAAAAAGGCAGTGTATTTCATCGCTTCCTTACACTTATACAGAAGTTTTACCTTTTTTTTACAAGGTCATTAACTTCTGCTGTCATTTAGCAGTCCTCTCAGAAGTAGCAAGAGCACGCTTCTGGACCATGATCTTGAAGCAAAAGGGTCGGAGAGTAAAGGCAAAGTCATGAAAAGCATTAAGGCTAGAAAATGCAGGGAGACGTTATACACACGAGGTGACACAGAAGAAGAGTTAGAAGAACTCAGGTAGCGATATGGGCAGAGAGAGGGAAGTTGCACAGAGCAAGTCAAATTCATTGGAGAGCTCCCTATCTCAAATCATTGTGAAGTTAGATTTTTTATTGAGTGTCTCTTTGTCGTTAAGAAATAAAATTTGGAAAAATAAGCTCGCAGAGAGCGCTTGATGACTATTCATTTACATGGGTAAGGAATAGCTGTCAAGTATTGGAGATTTCTGGTCAACTCTGAAAGAAAACCCATATGTGGCTGATTTGATGTCTTCCAGTAGTTTCCGGTTCTGAGATATCTTGCCCATTTCAACAACAATGAGAATAATCTAGTCACTACTGTACGACTTGTCCACAGAAGGCTATTGATTTTCATAACAGTCATTTGATGGAATGTTGCAGGGTTAAAAAAGGACAAAGGTAGGATCATTTCACCACCAGATCCT
>NC_090734.1:34498500-34503500 GCF_036898095.1 Palaemon carinicauda | reverse complement strand
TCTCGGAAATATGAGTTTGACACGCTGTCAACAAGCATTTGGATAGTATTTACGTTATTAGTCTAGAATGTAGTTTTTATAATGGTTTTAAAATTATTTTCAAACATATGATATCTTGGAAAATGATCTGTCATAGAAAACAACACAGCACCAGATGAATGATTAGTCGCTATTTTAAATTTAGTCCAGATGTGATTAATCAAAGAAAATGGTGTAATTTGGTTAGACTCATTAAACTTAGCAGGTAATGTAATGACAGGAAAATATCCATGCCCCAGCATACTATTCATAGACACATCAATGGAGTTCAATTTTAGTGGACTGAAAAGATTCAAATTTAAATCACCAGTTACCATAATCTTATCATGGACGGGGAATTTACTGATCACTTAGCTAAAAAACATTTCATTAAAAAGTACAACATTAGCATCTACTCCCTAGTTTGCAATTTGGTTTTCGTAAAGGCTTTGGAGCATGTGATGCCCTTTTTACAATCTCCAATGCTGTACAGAAGTCTCTTGATTGTAGTCAGGAAGTGCGCATGATTGGCCTTGATTTTAGTGCTGCCTTTGACCGTGTTAATCATGAGGCCCTTGTTTTCAAACTGAAACAGTTGGGAGTGGGTGGGTCGTTTCATAGCGTTATTATTGATTTTTTAAGTAATAGATCTCAAAGAGTTGTTGTTGACGGGCACCATAGTGAGTATAGGAATGTGATGTCCGGTGTTCCACACGGTAGTGTTCTTGGCCCATTACTTTTCATACTATATACACCTGACATGTGGTTTGGCCTAGAAAACAAGCTTGTTGCATATGCAGATGATGCTACTCTCTTTGCATCAATTCCATCCCCTGAATATAGATCTGGGGTTGGTGAATCCCTTAATAGGGATTTAGCTAAAATTAGCGCATGGTGCAAATTATGGGGTATGAAGTTGAATCCTAACAAAACTCAAAGTATGATTGTAAGTAGGTCAAGGACGGAGGCTCCTCAACATCCGGATCTCAGTATTGATAATGTTTCTTTAAATTTGTATGTCTCTTTCAAAATTTCAGGTGTGATTCTCGACAGCAAATTTACTTTTGGGAAACATTTAAGGTCTGTGTCTTCTTCAATTGCACAAAAAATTTTAATTCTTTCATTCTACCTTGTTTTGAGTATTGTTCTCCTGTCTGGTCTTCAGCTGCTGAATCTCATCTTAATTTGTTGGACAGAAACTTACGGTCTATTAAATTTCTTATTCCTGATCTAGATATTAATCTCTGGCACCGTCGTTCAATTAGTTCATTATGCATGTTGCATAAGATTTTTCATAACTCTGACCATCCTTTGCATTCAGATCTCCCTGGACAATTCTATCCTGTTCGTAATACTAGGCAGGCTGTTCTCCATCCTGAGGCTCAATACTATGCAGTACTCCAGAAGTTTTATTCCAGCTGTTACCAAGTTGTGGAATGATCTTCCTAATCGGGTAGTTGAATCAGTAGAACTTCTAAAGTTCAAAGTTGGAGCAAATGCTTTTTTGTTGACCAGGCGGACATGAGTCTTTTCATAGATTATATATGACATATCTGTTTTTGACGTTGTTAATAGTTTATATATGACATATCTGTTTTGACGTTGTTGCCTTTTTATAATGATTTATTGTTAATTTGTTCTCTTCATTTATTTATTTATTTCCTTTCATCACTGGGCTATTTTTCCCTATTGGGGCCCTTGGGCTTATAGCATCTTGCTTTCCCAACTAGGGTTGTAGCTTGGATAGTAATAATAATAATAATAATAATAATTAGCACCAGTGGAAAGATAAACGCAACAAATAAGATACCGAAAATTTGCAACTTGTAGATAAAATTTGATGACCTCCATAACATTATTGGTAAATGTAAAATCTTTAATAACCTCTATGTTTAACATTTCATCATAAAAAAAAAAAAAAAAAAAAAAAAACATTTAATTGCTCCACCAAAGTTAACCCTATATACGTTGGCCTGCTGACATCCAATTACATCAAATGCACAGTCAGAGCTTTCGGATAGCCACATCTCTAAAAACACCAAGACCGTAAATTTAAACACAAGGTTACTTAGAAGTGACACAAAACTTGCAACGTACTTTCTACAACTCCTTACGCTAAAGGTGAGCATAGAGAAAATGCCACTCGAATGAACAGATTCAGCTTTAAAGTCAGTTGGGCTGTCGTATGAACAGTTGATGTATGGGATATCACCTTCTTCGCCCAGATTAAGTTGAGGGGGAACAGGGTTCAATCCAAATTCTTCCATTACAAAGACCAGTGACGAACATGCATTATTCAGTGCTTGAGAGCTTATTTTCAAGATCAGTGAATTCCAGAGGGTGTCGAACTGTTTTATAACGAAGTTTGTAATTTATACTGTTTATATATGTAATATGTGTTTTTTCTTTAAATTTTATTTTCATATGCTTCAAAGATTGAGGAAAAAATTATTTTCGCTCCTTTGAAAGATTTAAAAATAATAGTTATACTTTAACCGGGCTATGATGGAGAAAACTGGTTAGATGATGAGCCTTATGGTTATATTTCTTTCGAAAATAATAAAATTTTCATAACTATATTAACTGAGATTTGATTCCTTAAGAAAACATGCTTGAGTAATACATTAACAACTTGTGAATGGGTATCATCGAAGAGAGATAATCACAATGACAAGCCTATTTCTGGTATCCTTTTAGAGATTTTCCGGTCTAATCCCTATCTTTTCAGGAGTAAAAATCCCCGTATATCCATTGGAAAGGTTTTATATTGACAATACCTGAATACCCTTTCTTATTGCCTCGTCTTTTTTCTATAAATCTGGTTATTATTGATTACGATATTAAAAGGCATTGCCTTCTTCACTTATGCTTTCAATATTTGAGAGAAAACATTACGGTTTATTAGGAGATAATATCATTAATATTACATTGACTTTAGAAAAGGTTATATTTTCTTTAGTTTTTAGGGATATTGCCTTGCGAATGTTATTTCTCTCCATTTAAAAACCTTGGATGCAACGATCTATAGATAAAATTTAAATATATTTGATATTCAATTATAAGGTTCTTAGTATATATACCTTTAATGCTGTTTACATTGATATGGGATATTATCTCGATAATAATCATTAGACTTTAAATAACTATTTGGTTTTGAAAATGAACATATCTATCTTATTGGTCTTTATGTGTGAATGAAAATATTACACATATCTCTAGAATATTAATGCTTTCGATAAAATTAAGAAGTATGAATCCTACATTATGTTGACTCAATTTCGAACAGAGAATTGTAATTATGTATTTCCTGCAAATGGAGTTACTAATAGCATCTTATAATTGAATGTGCAAAACATCGCTATTAAATCGTAATTAAATAATGTTTGTGGAGGGAATAACTATAAGTTATGGATTTAGGAGAAATGGGAACATAACTTTAGTCTCCTGACCAAATGCTCATGATGTTTACTTTATTCAGATTAAATTTCTTTAATGAAAAAAAAATATATTTTGTTAGCTCTTTATTGAGAGTAAACTTTGGATTTATTTGTCGGACTTTCACGACATTTTCTGTCGCAAAAAAAGAACGCTTCAGAAACACATGAACTGACGTTAATTTTGATAATAATTAAAAAAAAAAGAAAAAGGGGATTTCAAAATAGGGCTAATAGTCATTCCTAAAAATATGAGTTATACTATGCAATCTTTATTTTTCTCAACTCATGTTACTATCGGCAAGACGGCTATTTATTTGGGATTGGTGAATATTCATTTGAATAACATCCCATTTCACACATGAAATTTTATATATATAACCTTTTTGGTTATAATGTACAAATACATGTATTTCCTGTTGATATAAGACTATTTTTGCATTAAAAGCTTTTTAATTAACTATTTTTATGACTATTCATTTAATAATATCTACTCAGCTAATATTTTTTAGATTCATTATATCAAAAAAAAAAAAAAAAGAATACTAAGTGGGAAATTAAAGACTACAATCATATTTATACCATGATGTCCCTATCCAATATAATATTATGATAAAGATCTTCCAAATAAGAAGCTACTAGCCTACTCACATAAAATATATAGTTAAGGTAAGGATTTTGACCGAACGTTTAATGTACTTGATAAAAATATTACAGTGCCTTCATCATTCTGGGGGTATGCGTTTTACTGATTTAAATACAAAATATATAGCTATGCCAGCTTACACACACACACACAGACACGCAAACACACACACACAGAAACGCAAACACACACACACAAAAATATATATATATATTCATATATGTATATATATATATATATATATATATATATATATATATATATATATATATATATATATATATACATACATATATATATATATATATATATATATATATATATATATATATATATATATATATATATATATATATATATATATATATATATGTGTGTGTGTGTATATATGTGTGCATGTGTGTAGATATATATATATATATATATATATATATATATATATATATATATATATATATATATATATGTATATATATATATATATATATATATATATATATATATATATATATATATATATATATATATATATATATATATATATATATATGGCTTATTTGAATATGAAAAACACATAAAAATGTGCAAAATTTATCATTAATTGAATGCCAAGTAACAAACTACCAATTAGCTACGATGGTGAGGATGGGTTGATTTCAATTCTAAGTACAAAATACCTGAATTCGAGAGGTATAAGTACAGAAGAATTGTCATTGACTTTTATCTTTCTTCGTGGCCAAGTGGGTTAGTCACTGTCTGTACAAGCTTGCCGACCAGGGTTTGATTCCCGGCCGGAGCCAAGCTCTTGTCTTTGTGTGATTTCGCCTGGGGCTCTGATCCCGATGTCGTTAAGAGAATCCAGACATTAATGTATCAAAAATATATATGGCTTATTTGAATAT
>NC_090734.1:34486000-34493500 GCF_036898095.1 Palaemon carinicauda | reverse complement strand
TGTAATCCCTCCTTCCCTCTGAGTGTAGCCTAAGGCTACAATTGTAGCTGGTCTTGCCTCGAGTTGTCATTCAGGCAAGGTTAGGCTAGGATTTTTCTGCCCCTTCCCCTAGCTCCGGATGGTAAGCTTTGGGTTTAGGTCAGAACCTCAGAGAATATGTTGTGTGCCAGCAGCTGGTTTACAGGGTGAATGTATTTCCCTGTCGGGCTTTGGTTGTCGGCATAGGAGGCTTAGCCTCCCTAGACTGCATTTGAAGGGGTCATGTGATCCCCCTTCTCCCTGCAGTTTAGTTGACTAGTCCTGTGCTTGCAGACCCTAGGCTGCAGAATTGAGATTTTCTGCTGCCTAGGATGGTGCCGGCTCTGGAACTCTGTTTCTCTATGATAAAGGGTGGCGGCTAGATGATGCTGGCCCCCTTACTGTATAGGCAGACCCTAGGCTGGGGAATGAATTCTCCGTCCGCCTAGGATAGCGCCGATACTGAAACAGAGCTTCCTCAAGGTATGGTAGGACCGGCTTACTGCCAGCTCCGCTCACAGCTTATACAGGACCCTTTCCCCCTCCCCATTCTGTCCATTAGTGATGGTCTAGCCATCACATCCCTCTGGTCCTCGACCTGCAATCTCACCGCTTGCCGGCAGGTTGTAGGGCCGGCTTGGGCTTCTGCTTGCATTGCCTGGTCGTTCAGCTTCCCTATTGGATACAGTGCTCCGGGATAGCTGTGTCGGTAAGACCAACTGACGGCAGAAGATCCATTAACTTTGGAGTGTTCTTCAGTCCTCCCTTGGTCTCCCATTCACATCTTATGACCGGCAGGGACTGGCAATGGAGATGGAGGGGTGGAAGGTTGATTATCTTATATTCTCCCCTTCCATTAGAAAACTTATTCCGGAGGAAGGAAGTGAGACAGTGCTCTTACATCACCCTTCACTCCCTGCTTTCTCTCTCTCTCTTGGCTAGTGCCGCCAGGTATTAACCTAACTGGCGGCTGCCAGCCACTAACCTACCCGGCAAGATGCTGGCTAGACTTGTGGACCAACAGCCAATGATTCACTGACATAACTGACTTAGCCGGTAAGAGCCCGCCGAGTTCGGGCTATCGGCAACTACCCAGTAACATAGATTGCTGTCTGGGCTAGTGTGCCGACAGCCGGCGTACATTAAGCCACCGGCAATCTGGTGGGTCGCCGGCTACTATTTTTTTCAATATTGAGTCTGTTGAACTGTGCATTAGATACTAGCCTTGCCGGCTGCATGCCGGCGACAACTACAGTATATGTATATACAGTAGCCTCTAAATGTGTAGTATAGAACATACTGCAGACAGAAAACTATGGTATAAAAATATATAGTAGTAAAATTTTCCATCATACTCTGTGTGTCCAGGCACTGTCTATTGATGAGACCTTATAGATAGGGAAACGATTTCCCTTGCTACATACTGATAGATGATCAGTTATTAATGACCCTCATTATTAATCCTTTTGGAAGTTTGTGTTACCTACATTCTTCTATCCTTATGGGCTAGATTCTTCTACCTGGCCTCCTGAGGAGGATAACCCTAGGATTAATATTGAGGGAGGTTACAGCAATTGGCTGGTCAGGAAACACATGTATGTGTCTTTCCTAATTCACTTCTGGCTTATCTATCCTAAGCTATATGCAATAAAATAAAATGGAAAATATTAGTAATAATATTTATCAGTTTATCTAGTGAGTTGAACTACATTGTACTCATTTTATTTTCCTCTCTTTACAGGAGGACCAGGTGAAATGAGGCCACATCTTCTGCAACGTTCGTAGCAGGGATTTCTGCGGCCTCCTGGAGTGTAGGACACACTCCCTTTGTTCCATCACCTAGAGACCTCTCAAATATTGGGACCCCCAGATGTATACAGTGTGCAAAGACTTGGTTTATGAGGTTTTTGAGAGCCCCAAGACAACGAAGTCAAGTGATGCAGTTCGGAACAAGCTGCGCAGATGGGTTCGTGGCTTCCAGAATAATGCCATGGGTCTTACCTCCCCAACGAGCGTATGAAGGCCTTTCTTTTCCCCAAAGCATCTGCAGATACTGTCATTCATCAGCCTCAACCTGAGATCCCTTGCATCCAGATAGCCGTGGACACGGATGTCTAGGATGCGATGAAGGACATCCATCTAGATGATGAGAGAGGGTTAGAGGTGTCACAGGACACCGAAAAGGACTTTCTAACTGAAGGTCAAGAAGAGGAGTCTACGTTGGCTCCAGAGACGGAAGAGGGTAAAGTCGAAACAGTGTCGGTTTTGTCGATTCCTGCCCCAGAACTAGTGCCCTCTACATCCTTTGCTCCTCCACTTGAAAAGTCGGATGACACCCGTTCTGCCATCAAAGCCATGATGGAGATGTTTCCCAAGAAGAGCGAAGAAAGGGAAGCTGCGCTGAAGAAGGAGATTCACCTGGTTGCAGCGACCCGTGGGTCTCATAGGAGACTGAATGTAAAGGATCTTCCCTCGTTCTCCGAGGTAAACCCATGGAGGCATGCAGAGTATATGCCAATAACAAATGTCAAAATCTTTATCTTAGAAAAGCTGGGAGATGTCCTTATCGAGGACATTCAGTTCTGGCCCAGCTTTGAGTCTTATCCTGACTGCTTTGTTCGTTTAAGGATGGAACCGGTCTCCAAGGAGGAGACAGAGCCCAAGAAGGTCATAGTGTTTGACCATACAAACGCTCAAGCTTTGCTAGCCAGCAGTCTGAAGGACAGGGTCTTCACCAACTCTAAGGTGCTAGCCCTAAGTAAGAAACCCCATTCCTTTCTTACTCCAGAAACAATGGCCTTAACATTTTTGAAAAAAACGTTCAAGACAGTGATCAAGGCTGTGGAAGCTGGGAAACCTTCCACTACACTGGAGGAGTGTAGGCCCCTTTCCCTAGCACTGCGTAGGGAGCAGGACACGAAAGGCTTGCTACCTCTCTGTCCCTCCAGGTGACCCTGGAGGCAATGGCCAGTGAACATGGGTCCTCATATATGTTTATGGTCATAGCCAAAACACACTTGGCAACCTTAACTAAAGACTTTTATAGCTTTGTTAGGGGTAGAAGGGCTTGTAGGGAGTTCGTGTTTGCCTCAGTTGTGGTAAGGCACGAACCCAAGAAGTTGATATCTTCCAATATCTGGGGGAAAGACCTCTTCCCGAATGAAGTGGTCAAAAAAAATAGTCAACAAAGCCACCACGGAGAATAGCAATCTTCTCCAGAATTG
Source organism: Palaemon carinicauda (assembly GCF_036898095.1). Classification (NCBI taxonomy): domain Eukaryota; kingdom Metazoa; phylum Arthropoda; class Malacostraca; order Decapoda; family Palaemonidae; genus Palaemon; species Palaemon carinicauda. Next base: position 34,490,258 of record NC_090734.1, on the reverse strand, counting down.
GGCCATGTCAGCCAAGAGGAAGTCTTCCCCGGATGATGGTCCCCAACCGAAACAGAAGACAAAGAGGCCAAGGTTGCCTACTCGCCGGGCCAGATAACAACAACTTCTCATGACCGCGGTGCCTCAGATGGTGGCACAGCCTCAACCCACTTACCAGATGGTTCCCCAGCAGGTGGTGACTCAGTCACCAACCTTCACTCATGCCTATGAGAGGCAGACCACTACCTTCCGCCATAAGGGTAGGGGGTCAAACAGAGGTTCCTCTAGACGTCTCTCGAGAGGAAGAGGGATAGGGGAGGACGCGGTCAAGGAGGCAAGCCCTCCGGAAACCAAAATCATTGAGATGCTTCTGGTAGGAGGAAGACTTGGGCTATTTCGGGATCGTTGGACCTTCGATCCCTGGGCCCACAGCTTAATCAAGAACGGACTGGGTTGGAGCTGGAGGACGTCTCCAGCATCATTCCCTTAATTTTTCGAGCACTCCACCTCAGTCCTGGAAGAATACACCCCAGAGCTCTTGAGCAAACTGGTGATAAGGAGGGCAAAGTCCATCAAATTCCAAGGAAGGCTGTTTTGTCTTCCCAAGAAGGACTCAGACAAACTCAGTGTCATTCTGGATTTGTTGCCACTCAACAAGTTCATAGTAAACAACAAGTTCAATATGCTGACCCTTCAACACATAAGGGCCTTGCTGCCCAAAAGGGCATACACAGTCTCCATAGACATAGCAGATGCCTATTGGCACATTCCGATCAATCGCCAACTCCCCTCCTACCTGGGATTCAGGCTACAAAAAGAAAGTAGGCTTTCTGAGCCATGCCCTTCAGACTACACAGAGCCTCAAGGATCTTCACGAAGCTTGCAGAAGCAGTCGTTCAACAACTATGTCTACAAGGTGTTCAGGTAATATCCTACCTAGACGATTGGCTGGTGTTGGCAGCATCCGAGATGAAATGCATGCAGGCATCCAAGAAAGTGATCCAGTTCCTGGACCATCTGGGATCCAAAATCAACACCAAAAAGACTCGTCTGTCTCCAGCTCAGAAGTTTCAATGACTGGGTATATATTGGAACTTACAGTCACATCGCCTCTCCTTTCCATTAAAGAAGAGGAGAGAGATAGCGGGATCTGTCAAGAGACTACTAAATTCCAACAGGATTTTAAGATGACAACAGAAGAGAGTGCAGGGTTCCCTCCAGTTTGCATCAGTGACAGACCCAGTGCTAAGAGCACAGCTAAAAGATGAATCAGGAGTCTGGAGAAGATACGCATCAAATGCTCGAAGAGATCTAAGAAGACCAATAACGATCTGACTTTGATCACTTCTCCAGCCATGGTCAGAGGCAAAGAATTTGAAGAGGTCAATACCTCTGCAACCGCCTCCACCCTCAGTCATCATCCACATGGACGCATCCTTAGAAGGATTGGGAGGTCACTCAAATCATCGGAAAGTTCAAGGAACTTGTTCCTCACCATTCAAGACCTTCCACATCAACCTTTTGAAGAAATTATCCCCTCGTCCTGCGGTCCACATAAGACTGATTCTAGAGAGCGAGGAGGTAATGAGATGCCTGAATTGTCAAGGCTGGAGATCACCTCAACTCAACCAAGTAATGTTGGCCATCTTCCGCCCTGCGGAAAAGAAGAGATAGCACTTATCAGCAGTTCACCTTCAAGGGTTCCGTAGTGCTATGGTGGATGCTCTATCCAGGCTAACCCCGATAGAGTCAGAATGGTCCCTAGATGCAAGATCATTCTCCTTCATCTTACTTACATCAAGTCCTAGAACTGCAGATCGACCTCTTCGCGACAAGCGACAACAAAAAACTTCCTCAAGACGTGGCACCATACGAGGACCCTCTAGCAGAAGCAGTGGACGCCATTTCCCTCGACTGGAAAAATTGGAGCAGGATTTACCTGTTTCCTCCATACAACCTGCTAATGAAGATCCTCAACAAGCTAAGATCTTTTCAAGGAACAGCAGCCCTAGTGGCTCGCAAGTGGCCCCGGAGCAAATGGTTTCCTCTAGTATTGGAATTGCAGCCGAGGCTGATTCCCCTGCCGGACCCAGTTCTGTCTCAACAAGTACAGAAGTCGACTGTCTTCACTTCATTACAGAAAACCCAAGACCTTCATCTCATGATTTTCTCTCCCTAGCAGTAAGAAAAAGGTTTGGGGTCTCGAAAGAGAATATAGACTTCTTAGAGGAATATAAGTGTAAATCTACCATAAGGCAATATGAGTCATCTTGGAGAAAATGGGTAGCCTTCGTCTAGGCAAAGAAACCAAAGGAAATCCCAACAGATTTATGCTTATCTTTGTTTATTCACCTTCATGAACAAGGTTCAGCAGCCAACACGATAACTACGTGTAAATCTGCCTTGACTAGACCATTGCTTTAAGCTTTCCAAGTAGACTTTTCTAATGATATTTTTAACAAAATCCCTAATGCCTGTGCTAGCCTTAGGCCGGCAGCACCTCCAAGGCCCATTTCATGGTCTTTGGATAAGGTACTAAATTTGGCTTCAAGTTTGAATCACGAATATCACTAAAAGATTTGACTCGAAAAGTTATTTTCTTGTTTGCTCTAGCCTCAGGGGCTAGAGTTAGTGAATAGTGGCCCTTTCTAGGGAGGAGGGCCATATCCATTTTACTGAATCGGGAGAACTGAATCTCTTCCCCGAGCCAACGTTTCTTGCTAAGAATGAGCTACCCACGAAAAGGTGGGGTCCCTGAAGAATCTGCCCTCTGAAAGGTGATGTCTCGCTGTGTCCAGTAGAGTGTCTAAAGGTGTATCTTCGTAGAAGTTCATACTTAAGGGGAGGACAGCTCTTTAAAGGAGAAACATAGGCCTCAAACTTATCCCTGAAACAGCTAAGGGCAAAGATCACCTACTTTATTCGCAAAGTGTATCCTGATAGTACACTCTCAGGTCATGATCCTAGGAAAATTGCTTCATCGTTAAACTTTTTTAAGCTCATGAATTTCGAGAGACTTCGCTCGTTTACTAGATGGAAATAATCCAGCGTGTTTTTCAAACACTACGCAAAGCAAGTGCAAGAATTAAAAAAATACATGGTGGTGGCAGGTAGTGTACTAAAACCTGTCGCTTAGTGCTGCGAGGAACAGTGAATTATTTGGGATTATAATTCCTGAGTGTGTACATGTTGGCACGTTATGGTGCAACATGCTAGGTGAGATGTCATCAAAGTGACATTATGGACTGTTTCAGTGTATATAGGTGAAGAAACATAGACTTAACACTAGTGCCGTGTGTTTTTACACAAATGTAAATAAACAGACTTCTCAGAAAGACAATAAAAAAATATTTAAAGATTTTCAAATGAGTGGCATAAAAATATTGTTTTCAAGTAAAACAAGTATTTCTGATTTGATTTTGTTTGATCTATGTTTGTAAAATAATTTTCACTTGCATTTTTTACGTTAGTATGAAATGTATGCCTAATTTTGGTTTATTGTTTAACAATAAATGTCTAATGGTTTCGTACGTCTTACTTCGCCCTAAACATATATAAACTTACATATAAATAAAGTTGCCAGACCATTACTTTTATTCCTTACTATTCTGCATAAGTACATTGAACAAATATAGTAGATTTTTTCTTATAAGTAAAAAAATCTTTTCTGGCTAGGCTTACCTTGTTCTCATACAGATAAAAACGTGTCTGCTGTGGTATACAGCTAAGCTGATACACCTATGATGCTATGGTGGCTTACATGTACCCAGGTAGGGTTTATAAATACAAACTTTGGTTTGAGGCATACAGCGAGACCTGTACGCCCTTTTGGTTACTAGGTTGGTCATATAAAATATGAAAACTTTGAGACTTTTTCCCGAGTCTGGCATGACTCTTCCCTGCAGGGGCCAGGAAGTACTAACATGGTTCATGATTAGAAGTAATGACATGTAACGGTAATGTCATAGGTCTCTATGGTGTAAATGATCAAGGAAATATTGTGTAGACAAGGATGGGGAACCTGCGGACTTAAGGCCGCATTTGGCCTTCTGGACCATCAAGTGCGGCCTTCTACGGCCTTTGATATTTGTACAGTATGTGTAGTATATCTCTGCTTTGACACTGAATATTGTGTGTTTGAAATCATTTTACTGTATGTACACATAAAACTATGTACACCCAGACAATAGGAAAATTTTGTTCAGTGATGTACCTCGCAGAGAATGGAAGTAATTTTTCCTTGAATTCAATGAATCCTAGCTTAATACAACTAGTAGCT
>NC_090734.1:34473500-34481000 GCF_036898095.1 Palaemon carinicauda | reverse complement strand
CTGGATCCGCTCTGTGTATAAAATAGGTGATTTTCGCCCTTATTTGTTTCAAGGATAACGTTCAACCAGAAGTCTCTCCCCTGAAAGGCTGGCCTCCCTTAAAGTCTGAAGTTCTACGAAGATAGACCTTTAAGCAATCTACTGGGCAGAGGGATGTTTCTTCCTTCAGAGGGCAGATTCTCCAGGGACCCCATCTCTTAGTGGGCAGCTCGTTCTTGGCGAGAAGGGACGGGTCCGGAAAGAGGTTCAGTTCTTCGCTGTCTGTGAACTGAATGTGGCCATCATCCCTTAAGAGGGCCACTATTTCGCTAACTCTGTCTCCTGAGGCTAGTGCAAATAAGAATATCACCTTTTGAGTCAAGTCTTTCAGCAAGCAATTTTCATTGTTCAGGGTTGAGTAAAGTGAAGAACTTTATCCAAAGACCATGAAGTGGGCTTTGGAGGAGCTGCAGGCCGAAGTTTAGCGCAGGCTTTAGGAATCTTGTTGAAGATTTCATTAGAGAAGTCTACCTGGAAGGAGTATAGTATTGGTCTGGCTAGGGCGGATTCACATGTAGTAATCGTATAGGCTGCTAAACCTTGTTCATGCAGATGGTTGAAGAAGGACAATCAGAAATCCGTAGATATCTCCTCAGGATTCTTCGCCTTGACAAAGGCCACCCATTTCTTCCAGGAAGACTCATATTGTCTTCTTGTTGACTTTGACTTGTATTCTTCTAAGAAGTTAATATTGTCTCTAGAAATCCCAAACCGTTTCTTGACCGCTAGGGCGAGAAAATCATGAGATGAAGGTTCTGGGTTTTCTCTGATAAAGCAGAGACAGTCAATTTCTGTACTTGCTGAGTCAGAACTGGTTCCTGCAACTGGATCAGCTTCAGGCGTAGTTCTGTTATCAGAGGGAACCAAACGCTGTTGGGCCACTTGTGAGCCACTATTGCTGCTGTCCCCTGAAAGAATCTCAGTTTGTCGAGGACTTTCAGCAGACGGTTGGTTGGAGGGAACCGGCAGATCTTAGACCACCTGTTCCAATCTAAGGACATTACGTCTTTCGCTTCCGCTAGAGGATCCTCGTACGGGGCTACATACCGGGGTAGCTTCTTGTTATCGCTCTTTGCGAAGAGGTCTATCTGCGGTCCTGGGACTTTGCGTAAAATGAAAGTGAATGATCTTGCGTCTACAGACCATTCGGACTCTATCGGGTTGACCCCGGATAGAGCGTCCGCCGTCACATTGCGGAACCCTTGAAGGTGGACTGCTGAAAAGTGCCATCTCTTCTTCTGGGTTAGACGAAGGATGGCCAATATCACTTGATTTATGTGAGGCGATCTCGAGCCTTGTCGATTTAGGCATCTCATTACTACTTCGCTGCCTAGAACCAAACAGATGTGGATTGAGCAGCGAAGTTACAGCTTTTTCAGAGATAGAAAAACTGCCATGGCTTCCTGAAAATTGATATGGAAGGACTTCAAGAGGGGAGACCAGGTTCCTTGGACTTTGCGAAGATAAGAATGACCTCCCCACCCCTCCTTTGAGGCATCCGTATGAACAGTGACTGCTGGAGGAGGTATTTTCAAGGGTACCTTGTTTCTTAGGTTCTTGGCCTCCGACCATGGCTTGAGTAGTGATCGCAGACGATTTGGTATCGGTCTTTTTAGATCTCTTCGAGTGTTTGATGCGTATTTTCTCCAAACTTCTGATGCATCTTTTAATTGTGCTCTCAATACTAGATCTGTCACTGAGGCAAACTGGAGGGACCCCAACACTCTCTCCTGTTGCCTTCTTGATATCCTGTCGGATTGAAGGAGTCTTTTGATAGATCCTGCTATCTCTTTCCTCTTCTTTGATGGAATGGAAAGGCAGTGTGACTGTAGGTCCCAGTGGACACCCAGCCACTGGAGCTTTTGAGCTGGAGAAAGCCGAGACTTTTTCAAGTTGATCTTGAATCATAAGTGTACCAAGAACTGGATCACTTCCTTGGAGGCTTGCATGCATTCTTCCTCGGATGCTGCCCACACCAGCCAATCGTCCAGGTAGGCTACCACCTGGATTCCTTTCAGGCGTAGTTTATGTATGACTGCATTCGCAAGCTTTGTGAATACCCTTGGGACTATGTTTAGGCCGAAGTGCATGACTCAGAAAACGTACTTTCTTTTCTGTAGTTTGATCCCTAGGTAGGAGGAAACTTGACGGTTGATTGGAACATGCCAGTATGCATCCGTCATGTCTATAGAGACAGAGAATGCCCGTTTGGGCAAAAGGGTCCTTATATGCTGAAGCGTCAACATTCTGAACTTGTGGTTCACTGTGAACGTGTTGATTGGTAATAAGGCCAGAATGACTCTGAGCTTTTCTGAATCCTTCTTCGAAACACAAAATAGCCTTCCATGAAATCTAATGGACTTTGCCTTCCGTATAACTCTTTTGTTCAAGAGTTCCTGAACATATTCTTCCAGTACGGGGGTTGAGTGTTGGAAGAATTGAGGGAAGTTTGGTGGAGTTGAGCTCCAACTCCACCATAGTCCTTTCTTGATTAGGCTGTGGGCCCAAGGATCGAAGGTCCAACGATCCCAGAAGTGGAGAAGTCTCCCTCCTACTGGCAGCATCTCACTTGGAGTGCTGGTTGGAGGACTTGCCTCCTCTGCCACGTTCACCTTTGTTGCCCTTACCTCTGAAGGGGCGTCTAGAGGATCCTCGAAAGGAACCTTGAGACTTCGGCTTAAAGGTAATTGATTGCCTTTCAAATACTGGGGTGAACACGAGCGACTGGGTCGCCAGCGTTTGGGGCACCAGTTGAAAGGTGGTGGTTGGTTGTGCCACCATCTGGGGCATTGTGGCCATGGGAAGCTGTTGCTGTCGCTTTGGCCAAGAGGGCACTCTTGGTCGTTTTGAATTGTTCTTCGGCTGGGGACCCTCATCAGCGGAAGATTTCCTTTTAGAGGACAAGCCCCATTTGGAGAGGAGATTCCTATTCTCTGAAGCGGCTTTATCTATGACCTCTTGGACAACCTCACTTGGAAAGAGGTCTTTTTCCCAGATATTGGAAGCTCTCAGCTTCCCTGGTTCGTGCTTCACTGTAGCAGAAGCGAAAACAAACTCCCTACAAGCCCTTCTGGCTTTAATAAAATTGTATAAATCCTTAGTGACTGTTGCCAAATGAGATTTGGCAAAGACCATGTGCATATCTGGGGTGTCTGGGATGCTTGCCATAGTCTCTAAGCCAGTCTGCAGAGACATGGAAGCAGCGAGACGTTCCTTAGTGTCCTGTTCCCTGCGTAGGAGAAACTATGACAGCTTTGGGAGATCTTTGTTGAACTGCCGTCCAGTGATATCTGCCTCTAGCTTCCCAACTGTGAAGGTGTTATGGACATCCTTCCAATCCTTATCATCTGAAGGGAAGGCGAGGGAAAATGGTCTATACTCTTCAAGTGTAGGGCAAGGTTTCCCTGCCTCAACTGCCTTTAAGGCTGCCTTAAACCCTTTGTCCATAAAGGGGAAGGCACATTCGGAGTCAGCAATAAAGGATGGGTGCTTTTTGCTGAGAGCCAGCACCTTGGAGCTATTAAAGGCCCTCTCTTTCAAGGTGGTTGTATATAAGGCCTGTGCCTTAGATAGATCAAAGACAATCGTCTCCTTCGGCTCTGTTTCCTCCTTGGATGATGATTCCGTCCTCAGACGGACATAGCAATCCGGATAGGCCCCTTTACTAGGCCAAAATTCGATTTCCTCTACTGGAACTGTTCCCAGTTTCTCTGAGAGGAAGATCTTCCCCCCCAACATAGGCATATGCTCTGCATACCTCCATGGGTTAACGTCAGAGAAGGCGGGGATGTCCTTAATGTTTAACTTCTTCGGGGCTAAACATGACGCAACTAGCTGATGAATCTCCATCCGGAAAGATGCTTCTTTCTCGGACGATTTCTTCTGAATGTTCTGCACCATGGACAGTAGCGAGTGTAGCGTACTTGTAATGGAATCCAACTGCGGTGCGGTGGAAGAAGTCGAAGGCGTCGGTTCAGTCACCGCTGCAGACGATACCGAAATCGTTTTGGTTATCTCGACTCCAGTCTCAGGAGGTATCTCATCCTCCTGCTCCAGTTCATCCCCTAAGAGATTGTTCTTAGTGTCCTCCGAGACAACAGACATGTTGTCCTCTAATTAGATGTTCTGAAAGGCATCCGAAACGTCAGGTTCTACCGGAATCTGAACTAAGGGGATCTCAGGTTGAGCCTGGGGAACAATTGTATCCGCAGATGCGTTAGGGAAGAGACAATCCCTCATCCTCTCATTAGGAAGGTAAGGGCCAGAGGTGTTCTTCTGAAAGCCCCTGACCCATTTTCGTAGCGTGTCCCTTGCTGCATCCCTAGACTCAGTAGACTTTTGATCATCAAAAGCCTCTTTAATCAGTTTGCTACAAACAGTACATACCTGTGGGTCCCAGTACTTGAGAGCTCCTTTGTTGACTGCACGCCAAGCATGGGCCCTGCACATGCCATGTCTGTAGGAGCTCTTACTACGGACCCTGCAAAAGCTGTTCCCGCACACGGAATGCTCCTTCTGTAAAGAAAGAAAAGCTATAAGTATTCGGTGAAATTCTCAGATTTCAGCATACATATTTAATTAATATTTAATTATTATTTAATTAATATTAGCTTGAATAGAGTAAGCTAGAAAGTAGGAAAGATACCTACAGGTGTTTCCTGTCCAGCCCATTGCTATGACCTACTCCAATATTCAACTGAATATTCATAATGAATTCAAGGGGAAGATAATATCCTTGGATATAAGGTGTCTTCTTAACACAATCTTCCATGTTCAATATAGGGGATTAAATTAATGGATAATAACCATTAATTGGTAGGGAGAATCCCTCCCTAAAAGTGATGGTCTCACAACTGGCTGCCCATGAACCACTTGTAGGTTGGAAAACTTTTGGGCTACAGCAATGACTGGCGGCGGCATGTAGCCAGTATTGCCGGGCTTGCCGGCATCTGCCGGACCTACCGGCGTATGCCGGCCCGCCAGCGTATGCCGGGCCCGCCGGCACAGGCCGGGCCTGCCGGCATATGCCGCACTTGCCAGCATATACCGGGCCTGCCGGTATATGCCGGCCTAGCCGACATATGCCGGGCCTAATCTGGGCTATTTGAAACAGATACTGTCTTCAAAGTAGTGGGTGGCAGGTCGGCAGTTGCCGCTCTGCCCGCCGGCAGCCGAAGGTTCCCTCTATCAAGTAGGACCCGGCGGCAACCGGCGGCAACTATATAAATTTTGGGTGGCCGGCTGCCGGCCGGCCGTAGCCGGCAGCCGGTCAGAGTAAGTTCATTGTCGTTGAGTTGTCGATCAGCGACACCCACGGCAAGTAGCGGCAGAGTAACTGCCGGCCGACAGACACCCAACATGGCCGATGACAGCTACTCGCTGCCCACGGCCGGTCCAGTATATGGAAAGGCAGAGAGAAAGATAGGATGGCGAACGGCAAAGGCTTAGCCTTGCCGGCCTACATCCCGAAAGAGGGTGCAAGTGGAAGGGGGAATTATATTCGGGCTTCCATGCAACCATATCCCATTCATATGGGGTATGGAAGGCAGTCCAAGGGAGGACTGGAGAGCACACTCAATGAAAGGAGGGTACCTTACGGCAGCCGGCCCAGCCGGCAGCAGACTGGGAACCACAGGCCAATTCTATAGATTACCCGTAGGATCAAATGTAGAACAATGGCCGGAAGGGTGATGGTTCATCCAACACAAAAGAGACAGTGGGGAAGGGGTAAAAGTCCTATAGGTAAGGTAAAACCCTAGAGCATTACCTAACTTAAAAGATTCTGATCTCATAAAGTAACCTCAAGTAGGAGAAATCATTTCCCCGGGTTAGGCTAGTTAATTGAGAAAACGGCCATAGGACAAAATCTCACTAGAGAACAGAATCTCGTAGCAGAGATCTTAAGTAAGGAAGAAATCATTTCTTCATACTAAGATCTACTAGTACAGGACTGTCTGCCAGACCGAGGAAGGAGGATATTGATATACAAGAACCTCCAGTATGGCTTAGGGAGGACTAGCCTCCTGAACGGCAACCTAACCTGACTTGGGAAGCCATTTCACCAAGACAGTAGGAAGCCTAACACAGACTTTACTCTGATTTTCCGTTCTCAGCTCAAAACCGTGTCAGTGGTTAAGAGAAAGAGACAAAACACGCCAGTAAATTTTGCCAGAACACAGTTCGCAGCAAAGTTAACTGAGGGTAGCCTAAGCTGATCAGAGGGAAGGGGAATTGCTCTTAGATCTCGTTAGAGATAGTGTCGACTTAAAAGGTATAGGAGGTGTCAGTCTCCCCTTAAAAGACAATACAAGAGTAATGAGGGACATGTAAGAAAGTATACTAAACCCCCTAGGCTATTAAGTCTAGGAGCATGGAGAATCGATCACCGAAACTCTCTTGTATACTATCTTGGAAGAGGAAAATGTTATGCAGTAATATCTTAATTGTATAAAATATTGCCTGAGCTTCAATAAAACTTACCAGGAAGGTTATATCATGCATGAAGTGTGTAGGTGTCTTGGCTAGGAAGCGTAGCACTCGTGAGGCTCGATCATAAATAGCCAAAACCATGACAACAATGACATAATATAAAATTCCCTAGCTAAATATCTTAATAGGTAAAGTTATTAAAGCGAAATAATGCCGAGAAATCGTTCTTGCTAACAAAATGAACAAGAAGAACGAGTGCGTCCCTGATGCCATCCGGCTGACAACAGCTCTTGTTACGTTAATTACGATCTCAATCGAAGAGTAAAACTGGCAAAAGCTTACATTTACACAATCCAAAGATACTACTTAACTTTCCAGAAGCTGATGAAGCTGGTGAAGGCATCATAGCGACGAAATACTTCCAAAATAGCGAGAGATAACACGGGATAACACCGGTCAGCAAAGCTACAAACGAAAGAATGGCTTGGTGGCGCCTCGCAGTGGCGATTCGGTGCACTATTTACAGTACAGTAGGAGTGTCGAGAGCATCGCCTCTTCAACGACTCTCCTATATTCTTGCCACTTTTCCCTTTCGAAGTGAAAACGCTATTGGGGGTGTAGATAGCTATAAGACGTGTCAAGAATACGTCCTCTGATATACGCGATATCCCTTTTTGAATTTTAAGGGATATTCGCTCCAGGAGTTATAATTCTGGATACCTTTGGTAAATTCTCTGTGATATATCACTGTAGTCACATATACCTAGAAAGCTACTAATGAAGGAACTTCCATCCGGACGACATGGTCTGAGCCCAGATATATATATATATATATATATATATATATATATATATATATATATATATATATATATATATATATATATATATATATATATATATATATATATATATATATATATATATATATATATATATATTACAGTAGTATCAATATCAGTTTGTATAAAATAATACTTTTATGTAGAATATGTTCTTCATTTTATGTGTTGCCGCAGTATAGTTACAATT
>NC_090734.1:34461000-34466000 GCF_036898095.1 Palaemon carinicauda | reverse complement strand
TAATAATACATTAAACATCCTGAGTTTGTTTTTAACGCTCATAGACGCTTTTGGACGAATTCACTTTGGTATTCAGAATTCAATGGTTTTTCCGGAAATAAAAGTGCTTTAGATTTGTAATAATTCCTAGTTTTTCATGGATGCATGATCATTTTAGAAAAAAATAACAAGAACTCATGCATGCTTGAGTAGCATTTGCCTTCCCGGGTTATAGAAATAAATTTATGTACTTCCTCGGGAGTTCAGTGGTAATTGGTTCAAGATCCTTTCATTAACTGGATTTCATTTTTTTTTTTATGTTTTCTTCACTAGCATTCAGTTTACTTAAAAAGCTCTATTCATAAAGTCTTTTATACAGGCACTGTTAGTACATTCAGGTTATCTGCCTCAGAGAAGTAATTTGCAGCTGATGACGATCGAACGTAAGAAAATTAGACCATTTTCGGTTTTTATACATATACTCTTTAAAATGTTTGTTAATTTTCAGTTTCAATGCATACTCCTACTGATAGTTTCTCTTCTATTAGAAGAAATGGATTTAAGCAATTATCCTTCGTGTATGAAAAAATCATAGGATTTGAACGCCTAAACAATCCTTGATTGAAATATTTTATATCTTTCTGCTCTTGCTCCGGTGAGCAAACATTAGAGTGACGCCCCAAGCTGAGTGTGTCGGCAACGTTTACATGCAATAGATAATGCAAATATCCTAGGAAAACCCCGCCCCCAGGCTTGTTATCACTGATCCTAGATCAAATTTTTCCTCTTTTAGTAGTTCATTGTCAAGTTTACTCTTTCAGTAGAGCTATCTATATGAACCACTAGAGGTTTTCTTGGTCTTAAGTGAGTGTCCCGACATAATAAAAAATCACAAGTTGCAGTTCCTTAGTAGAGTGACTGTGTTTTACCGATTGTTCTCTTGTTTGCTATCGATAACTTGCATCTTAACTACTCTTGGATTTGTGTACATCCTTACCTATATGACCAAAAGAGTGTCACTTCTAACTCCCTTTTTCTTCTGGCTTGTACACTCTTGAGTAAGAAAAGGGACGAGCTAATGGGTGAAATTAAATGAATCCTAGAAATACAGACCTGTATAGGTGATGAGTTTAGCACTGCACTAATATAGGATATGCATTTATTTCACATTGGCTCTAACAGTCTGAACATTAACATGGTAGTGAAATTAGTTACATTGTAGGAGCTGTCATTTCAGGTGCCCAACTAGTCTTTGGTATGTCATCCTTTTCCGGCGGACATGGAGGTCTCTATCTTGGTGCCTTCCCTCATTAGCTCAATATAAAGACGGAGACTGACACTGGACCAAAGGGAATTGCGCGAACACCTTTGTCACCACCAGATCCAAGAATCTAGAGGGTAATGTTCACGAGAACACTTTTCTATCATGCTGCCCTTTCAGAGAGAGTGACCTAATTTAGATTGCCCAACACAAAGATGAACATCTTTATCCACACCCCTCCCACCTCGCCAACCCTACATGGCACATTGGCAACATCATTGCAAACAGGTGCTCATCAGTGCAACATATACTGACTAGCCAAATAAGCTCTCAGTCTAGATAACCTCTAGTCAGTCAAACTATCTATGGCCACTAAGGTGAATCCAGGTTGAAAATACACGGTTGTCAGATATAAGAGAAAGGTCTGTTAAATGCTTCTCATAGAGATGATCCTTCTGAGGAATATTTGCCCAAGACTTGGGAGTTGAGGGAAATTATTTTCTTCACTCTATGTTATTTTCATTCATAAATCTCTCTCCTCTTCCCTAAATATGTATTATTTACTAATATATTATTTTCAATCTTTGTAATAATGAATAAGATAAAAATTGCAGTATAATATGGAGGCATTATTATTGGCTTATTTTGAGAAGCATATCATTAATTTGAAGGAAAGAGTTTGTTATTTATTCATCTTATTAATAAGTGGATCATTAGTTTTTACATTATAATGTACCAAGACAAAACATCTACTTTCTCTACTAACTCTCAGCAATTTACTTTTGCACAGAAAATGTAAAAACTTATTATGTTTTAAAGATTTATGCAACTTCCACTAAATCCATCATATTCTTTCATTGCTTCTAGCACTTTGTCGAGAAAATTCATTTTCTTCCGATCGTAGAAACCATAAACTGTATTTCGTTCACATTTTTATTAATATCTTGAAGGTCAGTCACTGGGCCTAATTTCCCTCTTTATTTTAACAATAGAGAATAATAAATACTATGTCTCTCTTGTTTTCTTATTTAATCTTCCATTAGTAAGTTCAGAAATTTTTATTGATTTCGGTGCTCTTTGGATAGCCTTAAAAACATACTGTTATATTTTTGTTGTTTTTAAAAAACCAAATATTTAAGAACATAGACTATTTCATTGGGATCTGTGAAGGCATTTGTGGGAGTAACTTGAGCTACCCATTATTATCATAGTAGGTGATTAAGAGTGAGTGGCCTAAAAAGACAGTAAGCACGACCTTCTAAATCCCATAGGACACTTACAATCAGATTTGATAGCGATAGAACCCCTTGAAAATATGCCACATTTACATTTATAGTATTGAAACTTCGATTTTATCTAATGATAAATGAAACCAGATATATTCAAAATATCTGTGAAAAGCAAAAAGGAATTTTTTTCAAAGATAAAAAAAAACTTTTTCAATAAACTCCTTGATGCTAAAATCATTACCAAAACATAAAATTGGCAATGTATGATATTTTTACCGTTTATATCTCAGCAGCCTTAGAAAGTTTGTAAGACTAAAGTTGGATAAGAAGAGTGCTGCAACACCTGCTTAATCTCTCAGCCAAACTCTATCTGCTGCATTCATGGTCTCTGTCCCGTGAAGTAGAGCACTAGACACAGGTTTGCACACCTGTCACTAGTGTACGAACGCCAGTAGCAATTCTTGGCCATAAGTATACACCACTGGTGAGTCTTGATCATGGACATGCGCTAGGGGCGAGTCCTGATCATGAATGAGGTCCAATAGCGAATCTTAATCACAGGCGCAGATCAGTAGCAAGTCTCGATCAAGAATTATTTCTGGCACTTCAGAGATGAGCTCTTCAGAGCTCAGAGTTATCCATGCTATAGTCCTGCTGCCCATCTTGAAGGAAGTAACTAAGTTTCAATCGGCCTAATAAGATATACCAATTTATAATACTGTGATTTGGTCTGTCAACAACCACTTAAATGATCACTTAAACGTTCATCCTAGTTAGGCTTTGGTGCATGCCAATACCATTCGTATTCTCTACTATCTAGATGATTGGCTAATACTGACTGACTTGGTCGTAACACTTCTCGAACTTCTAGCTAGGGATCTCAAGTTTTGCCAAAATCTCTGGGTCTTGGTAAACCTGGGCATATCCTCTATGGATCCAAGTAAAACCTCGTATGTCTCGAATGCAGATAGAGACCAGGGAATGTGTACCCATTGCAGTTAGGATAGATAACATTCAAAGAAGCCCCTCGATCAGTTACTAATGTGAATCTCTGAAATCACATTCATGGCAGTTTTTTTTTTTTTCTGGATCACCTAACCTTGATAGAGCGTCGAGTGCCAAACAGTTAACTTCACCTGTGGTCACATTAGTAGCACCTGGAAATCTTCAGGTTTCGGGGCTTAGATGAGCAAAGGAAAGACCTGGACTTGTGGATCCTAGATTCAATCCTTCTTAGAACGGTTGATCTTCTTTATCACCTTTTTGATTTGATGCTCTTCACAGATAAATAAAAAGAAGTGGAGTGATGTGTTATCTGCTGCAATCCATATCTTTTGGGCTATGGTCCGGGTTAGATGGACAATGCCATAAAAACCTCCTGCAGTTGAAAACAACTTACCTTACTCTTCAACATTTCCAATACTCAATTCATGTTACTTGGTAGTGTTGATGTGCAAGAGTACAACCTGATAGTGACTGGTCTAGACAAGAAAGGGGGTTTTATTACACAGTAACTTTGTTAACTAGCCTTCAAAACCCTGGGAGTGACAGCAGAAAATTCAATCACCCTCTCATCCTGGTTGATATCCTGCAAAAATAACATCTTTGCAGAAAAAAAAAACTGATCTGGAAGACTGATAGCTGTGTAGGAGGTATTCTTGGACCTTCAGATAGCAAGCAATGTGGTGATATTGTGGGGTTCTTTGACAATAGATCTGTCCTTGGCACCCGCCATCCAAGATTTTCCGGTGTGGTATTCGCTAGTACTGAACCCATAGGTCGTGATTCATGCCTTCTTCCTACTTCTCTGTACATGTCCTCCACATTACCACAACTTGGTAAGAACTAGAACCTACCTATTCATGATTGGGATAGTCCTGTTAAAATATCTTGCAGACTAGTATCTTGAATTTTAATTGGTGCTGAGGTTGTGAGGGCGCTTATTGGTACTCATGAATTGCTGCCCCATCCACATACTCAGATTTACCATCGAACAGTGGAATCCCTACAGCCTCACGCTTGGAAGAAGTCCGGCATCTTCTCAGTGACAGAAGGTTTTTGCAATTAGTAGCAAAATAGATCTCTGGTCATGACAAGAGGTCTTCATTATCAACCTACCAAGCAAAGTTAGCCATCCTTGTTAGTGTCAGAATCCCTCAACTCGAAATATTTTAATTCCCATTATTTCTCTGAAATGTTAACTGCTCAGTTACTTCAGTAAGCCCAATCTTTAAATTTAAAGGCGTTGCTTTTTACTTTTCAGTAGAGCTATCGATGTTCATATAGAGTTTCAAAAGTCTTGCCCTGAGTCAGAATGGAGAACACGTCCATGGAATATTGTTTGTTTATGGAAAGGAGCACATATTACACGTTACATCAGACTTTGAATCGGGGTTTCCCTACTCTATATCACTTAGTCTCAGAGATGAGGCAGGCTGCTTTCAGCTTCATATCAGAGTTTTTTACTCGACAAAAATCTAAAATCAATAATAATCATCAATATCTATTGTGTTCAGTAAGAACTCTGAGGC
>NC_090734.1:34453500-34456000 GCF_036898095.1 Palaemon carinicauda | reverse complement strand
TATATATATATATATATATATATATATATATATATATATATATATATATATATATATATATATATATATATATATATATATATATATATATATATATATATATATATATATATATATATATATATATATATATAGAAGATTATTACTGAATTATTTGAAAAGAAAGGGACATTAAACTTCCAAATCGTTTTATTTTCGAACAATATAAAAATTATTGAAATTAATCTTTTGCGTGGAATAAATTCAATATTGAAGATTTTATTAGGTTGGAATCGTTAAAGATTTTATACCTATGCTATCAATAAAAAACTTACGAAATTGAATGAAGTGATCGGGTTTGAAAGAGTTGTGGAAAAATAATATTCACGTTACAGTAGAAATATTGGCTGCACCGCTAGCGAGAGTAAATTTGGAGAAGTAATGGAAAATAAACAAAGCATGTGTTACCATAATCTGCTTCAAAATCCAATTTTCAGTTATGATACTAATTGCTCAAACAATTTTCTCTGGGCCTTTCGTGATTGGTCTGAATATAAATAACGATATCATTCATGATCCTGTGATTGTTTTGATAGAAGAGCGAAATAACATATTGAAAATATATAATTTTAACATGAAACTATATAATTTGTTCGCTTTCTGGAATAATTTGAGAATTAATCGCTCAAGATGCAATTGTACTGCACATATAGCCAAAAAAAAAGAATAAAGAAAAAAAAAATTATCGGGTCATAATTGTTGCATAATTATGGTATCAGTATGAAACTTGTGAAAATTCATATTTACACAATTAACAATTCCGTAACATTAATCGGTTGAAAAAACTGCACGTCTATAGTAGGAGTTCCATAAACTCTCTGTACCTTCTAAATGCAATGATATCAAAACAAACAATATTAAAGAAATATGCTTTAAAGAAACGAAGATATATAATATTGTATATCATACGATAGACATATACTAATGCTCAAATACCACTGACTCAAAAAAAAAGAGAGTAAGTTTAAAATGTCTTTGATATATGAGCTTGTACAAGGAAATTGGATTTGAATTGTGGTAATAAAGATATTGAAAAAATAACAATATTGAAGATATATATATATATATATATATATATATATATATATATATATATATATATATATATATATATATATATATATATATATATATATATATATATATATTAATGCACAAACACAGACACAGACACACACACAAATATATATATATATATATATATATATATATATATATATATATATATATATATATATATATATATATATAATATATATATATATATATATATATATATATATAATATATATATATATATATATATATATATATATATATATATATATATATATATATATATATATATATATATATATATATCCGCACACACACACATATATATATATATATATATATATATATATATATATATATATATATATATATATATATATATATATAATATATATATATATATATATATATATATGTATATATACATACATACATATCTCTCTCTCTCTCTCTCACTATATATATATATATATATATATATATATATATATATATATATATATATATATATATATATATATATATATAAATATATATATATATATATATATATATATATATATATATATATATATATATATATATAATCATATACATATATATATATATATATATAATATATATATATATATATATATATATATATATATATATATATATATGTATATATATATAAATTATATATATACATATATATATATATATATATATATATATATATATATATATATATATATATGTATATATATAAATTATATATATATATATATATATATATATATATATATATATATATATATATATATATATATATATATATATATATATATATATATATGTCCTAATCCTTGTATGAAAAAAATATAGAGGTATGTGTTATATTCAACAAGATTAATGACCTTTCTGGGAGTACCATGAGTTTCATAAATTTTTGTGCGCGATTACTGAACTCTGTTAGCTTGATAAGTGACGTGTTGTAAACCGGTTACTGACAGTATAATTCCATCACAGTTGAGATTTCCAAAAAATATAATAATTCAGCTTATTGACAAGGCAACATTGCATTTATTTGATGAGGGGTAAGCAGTGTCACTTGAGCGATCATAAGAACAAAAAGGTTCTCGCTCGTAGAGTTTCTGGCTGTTTAAAGTGTTCTCTGGAACATTTTCATAATAAAAGGAAAAAACCCCAATGTTCAACTGTCTCATTAACCTTTGACATGGGACATAATTGGTGTTAGGAAAAAAAAGAATATGTTAGTTTGTGATTGATATGAGTCAAGTTGTTCTTCAAATGTTCAGGAAGCCTAGATACACAAGAACTAATATAGTAGACACTTCTGGAGCGGGAAATGAAAACGAAGGAGGAGTAGGTTTTAGTGATGTTGATGAAGAGTATAGACGAG
>NC_090734.1:34441000-34446000 GCF_036898095.1 Palaemon carinicauda | reverse complement strand
CGGTCTTGTACCTTTGCCGGCCGGCTTATGTCAGTCCTTGTCTGCCGGTCACCAAGAGTGTGGCCGGCAGCTAGGTACTACCTTGTGTAGTTACTGGCCGGCAGTCATTGCCGGCCAACACTGGCTGTTGCTGGCCGGCAGCTACTGCCGCCGGCACAGGCATTTGAACCAGAAGGCTGCCGCCCTATAGCTGTTAAGTAGTATACTTTAAAGCTAATTGTGGTGTGTGCCGGCCGGCAAAGGCAGGCCGGCACACATCCTCCTATACTGTACTAGTATTCTTCTGTATAGCATATACAGTAAGAAGAAAACTATAGTAAAAGTTTAGGTACAGCACTGTATCTTCTAACACTATTGTGTTTTCTTGCACAGCCCTTTGCTGTTGCCCTCAGACAGGAAGCAGAGTTCTTCCCCGTCTATTATCCAGGATTTTAAAATCATTGCCTAGGTGTGAGCTCCACCTGTTTCCTCTGGAAACCTTGCATTGGTTACTCTAGTAGAGATAAACCAATTTTGATTTTATTATCTGGAAAGCTGCAACAATGGGTTGTGAGGGAAACACAAGTGTGTGTCTTTCCTTTATGAATTGTTATGCTATACTATGCATATCCAGTGATACATAGTTCACTTGATACTCATGGAAATTTTTTCTCTTTACAGGAGGACCCTCCGAATTGCGGAAATGTTTTCTGTAATGTCCGTAGCAGGAACCTCTGCGGACATGAGTGTTGTAGGAGACACGCAGCATGCGCTGTCTCCAAGGATGATCTCCAGTATTGGGACCCTCAGGTATGTACTGTATGCACTAACCTGATTACTGAGGCTTTTGATTCCCCTAGAACGGCGGAATCAAGGGATATAGCTAGGGAAAAGCTCCGTACTTGGGTAAGGGGCTTCAAGAAGAACACCTCTGGCCCTTATCTTCCTAGTGAGAAGATGAGGGCGTATCTTTTTCCCCAGGCATCAGCTGAAGCAGTGATTCCCCAGCCTCAAGAGGAGATCCCCCAAGACCTAGTCCAGGTGGACGAGGAAGTCGCAGATGCGATGCAAGACATCCAGTTGTGTGACAGGATGTCTGATGTGGACGAAGGTTTGGAAGAAGACCTCCTGGCAGAAGGTCAGGATCAAGTTCAAACCCCGGATGTCGCAGAGGATGGGGTCGACGAGGTGTCGGCTACTCCGGTTCAGATGCCGGAGCCCATCCCCTCAACATCCGCTGGTCTCCCAGTAGAACTGGGACAGGCCCTCTCTTCGATTGTTGGAATGATCCAACAAATGCAGAAGGAGAATCAGGAGAAGGCGGCTGCAATGGAACTGCGTATGCAGTCCCTAGCAGAATCACATGGGCCCCGGAAAAGGCTCAATGTGAAAGACCTTCCCATATGCTCAGATGCTAACCCATGGAGGTATGCTGAGCACATGCCAATGACGACTGGTAAGATCGTCATTTCGGATAAGCTGGGTTCAGTTCTCCTAGAGGAGGTAGAATTCTGGCCCAGCAAGGCATCATATCCGGACTGCTATGTCCGGCTGAGAAAAGAACCAGCTTCAAGGGAGGAGACAGAGCCGAAAGAGGTCATTATTATGGACCATGCTAAGGCTCAAGCCCTACTTTCATCCTCGATGAAAGAGAGGGGCTTCTCGAATTCGAAGGTAGCAGCATTGAGCAAGAAGCTCCCTTCTTTTGTGTCCTCTTCTGATAGAGCCTTCCCCTTTTTACAAAAAGGGTTTGCGGCTGTCCTAAAGGCAATCGAGGCCGGCAAGCCTTGCCCCTCCCTGGAGGAGTGTAAACCCTTGTCGCTGACTCTGCCTATGGACCACAAGGACTGGAAGGATGTCCATCTGACATTCTCAGTGGGAAAGTTGGAGGCTGATATTGCCGGACGGCAATTCGGCGAGGACCTCCCCAAGTTGTCCGAATTTCTTTTACGAAGAGAGTTCGAGACAAAAGAAAGACTGGCTGCCTCAATGTCTCATCAGACTACTCTTGAGACGATGGCAAGTGACCCTAAGGTCCATGAAATGTTCATGGTTGTGGCTAAGTCTCACCTAGCCACAGTGACGAAGGACCTTTATGGCTTCGTCAAGGCAAGGAGAGCTTGCAGGGAGTTCGTGTTCACCGGGGCTTCGGTGAGACACGAGCCAAGGAAGTTAATATCCTCCAACATTTGGGGAAAAGACCTTTTCCCTACCGATGTGGTCAAAGAGGTTGTTGATAAGGCCGCCGTGGAGAATAGAAACCTTCTCCAGAAGTGGGGCCTGGCTATCAAAAGAAAATCTTCCCCGGATGAGGGTCCTCAACCAAAGAGGAAGAATATGAGGACTAGGCTACCGTCTCGGCCAGCCAAGCCTTATAGACAGCAACAGCAACTGCAATTGCCTTTGCCTCCAGTGCCCCAGATGGTGGCACAAACCCCGACTACTTTTCAGTGGGTACCCCAGGCTGTGCCAGGTCAGTCAACCACATTCACCCCAACGTTCGAAGGACAGTCTTCTTCCTTTCGTGCAAAGCCTAGAGGAGCAGCCAGAGGCTCGTCTAGGCGCCCCTCAAGGGGAAGGGGATTCAGAGGTGGTCGTGGTCAGGGAGGCAAGACCTCAGGACGGCAGTCCAAGTGAAACGATACCGGTAGGAGGGAGACTAATGAAATTTTGGGATCGCTGGACCTTCGATCCCTGGGCCCAAAGCCTACTCAAGAATGGACTGGGTTGGAGCTGGTACAGCACTCCACCCCCATGCCTTCGGTTTTTCCAACACTCCACCCCCATTTTGGAGGAGTACGTTCAAGAACTGTTGGAGAAAAATGTGATCCGAAAGGTGAAGTCCATCAAATTCCAAGGGAGGCTGTTTTGTGTTCCCAAGAAAGACTCGGAAAAGCTCAGAGTCATTCTGGACTTGTCACCACTCAACAAGTTCATAGTGAATTGCAAATTCAAGATGCTAACACTGCAACACATAAGGACCTTACTGCCCAAGAGGGCATACTCAGTCTCTATAGACTTGTCAGACGCCTATTGGCACATCCCAATCAGCCGTCGACTCTCCCCCTACCTAGGGTTCAGGCTACAACGGAAACTGTACGCCTTCAGAGCCATGCCATTCGGGCTAAACATAGCCCCAAGGATTTTCACGAAGCTTGCGAGCGCAGCTCTCAAACAATTACGCCTAAAGGGAATTCAGGTAGTAGCCTACCTGGACGACTGGCTGGTGTGGGCAGCATCCGAGACCGAATGCTTACAAGCTTCCAGTCAGGTGATCCAGTTCCTAGAGTACCTAGGCTTCAAGATCAACAAGAAAAAGTCTCGACTTTCTCCATCCCAAAAGTTCCAGTGGCTGGGAATCCACTGGGACCTTTTGTCACACAGTTTCTCCATCCCAATGAAGAAAAGGAAGGAGATAGCGGGCTCTGTCAAGAGACTTCTAGATTCCAAAAGGATATCAAGACGCGAACAGGAGAGGGTACTAGGCTCTCTCCAGTTTGCTTCAGTGACAGACCCAGTGCTAAGAGCACAGCTAAAGGATGCAACCGGAGTTTGGAGAAGGTATGCATCAAACGCGCGAAGAGACCTGAGAAGACCAGTGCCGCCTCGGCTACGTACTCTTCTCAGACCTTGGTCCCAAGCCAGACATCTAAAGAAGTCGGTTCTTCTTCAGCCACCTCCCCCGTCGATGACGATTCACTCAGACGCCTCAAAGGAGGGATGGGGAGGTCACTCTCATCGGAAAAAAGTCCAGGGGACTTGGTCCAAGCTATTCAGGACCTTTCATATAAACTTTCTAGAAGCTATGGCAGTGCTCCTTACCTTAAAGAAAGTCTCCCCGCGTCACTCGATCCACATAAGATTGGTGACAGACAGCGAGGTGGTTGTGAGATGCTTGAATCGACAAGGGTCGAGGTCACCACCTCTCAACCAAGTGATGTTAGCCATTTTCCGATTGGCAGAAAAGAAGAAGTGGTACCTGTCGGCAGTTCACCTTCAAGGAGTCCGCAATGTGACAGCGGACGCTCTATCCAGGTTCACACCGATAGAGTCGGAATGGTCCTTAGACGCAGGATCATTTTCCTTCATTCTGAATCAAGTCCCAGAACTGCAAATAGACCTCTTTGCGACGAAAGACAACAAGAAGTTGCCCCTGTACGTGTCCCCGTACGAGGACCCCTTAGCGGAAGCAGTGGACGCAATGTCCCTCGACTGGAACAGGTGGTCCAGGATTTATCTGTTCCCTCCTCACAACCTTCTGTTGAGGGTCCTCAACAAACTGAGATCCTTCAAGAGGGTAGCGGCAATAGTGGCCCACAAGTGGGCGAACAGTATGTGGTTCCCCTTGGCGTTGGAACTACAGATGAAGTTCGTGCCGCTACCACATCCAGTTCTGACCCAGCGAGTCCAGAAGTCGACTGTCTGCGCTTCATTACAGAAAACCCAGACCCTGCAGCTCATGATTTTCTCGCCCTAGCGGTGAGAAAGCGTTTCGGGATTTCGAGAGCTAGCATAGACTTCCTAGAGGAATACAAGTGCAAATCGACTAGAAGGCAATATGAGTCATCTTGGAGAAAGTGGGTGGCCTTTGTAAAGGCAAAGAATCCGCAGGAGATCTCAACAGACTTCTGCTTATCTTTCTTCATCCACCTCCATGGCCAAGGATTGGCAGCTAACACGATTTCAGTATGTAAATCGGCTTTGATGAGACCCATTTTATTTGCCTTCCAGATCGACCTAGGTAACGAGATCTTTAATAAAGTTCCGAAAGCCTGCGCTAGGCTCAGACCTTCAGCACCTCCAAAGCCCATTTCATGGTCTTTAGACAAAGTTCTTCATTTCGCCTCCCTGTTGAGCAATGAAGAATGTGCGTTAAAGGATTTAACGCAAAAAGTTATTTTCCTATTTGCACTCGCGTCCGGGGCCAGGGTTAGTGAGATCGTAGCCCTCTCGAGAGAGGCAGGTCGTGTTCAGTTCCTGGATGGGGGGGAGCTGAACCTGTTTCCGGATCCTACGTTTCT
>NC_090734.1:34428500-34436000 GCF_036898095.1 Palaemon carinicauda | reverse complement strand
GATCTCGTAGAGTTACACTCAGAAATTGCCAGCATCTTAGTAGATTCTAACCTTTCCAGCCTACCCCTGATAGGATTGATCCAGTACCTCGCACACCCTCTAGAACCATGACTGAAGTTGTAGAAGCCCCACCTGAGCCAGAAGATACACCAGCTCCAGTTGTAGTCCCATATACAGAGCCAACGACTTCTCAGCCCACTACTCCAGGGCCGACAGCTACAACCGTATGCAGTTGCCAGATAAACAGGGACCAGTTAAAACTCCTTTGGATCCATCCTCACCAGAGTCCAAAGCCTGTGCCACCAGTTACTAAGATACCATCATCACTGAGGCATCTCAAGCCCAATAACAAACCAGCCATTAGGGAAACGTTGCCTTTAAAAAAAAAATTTATTTGAAGACTAGTATGACTGTTCACTTTGAGCGCTGGGGAAAGCTATTAAGTTTATAGAAGTGTCGTTGACGAATGTCCTTCAAATCATGTATATTTTTTGATAAAGTGACGTGAACTGATCAAGTGCACAAAAAACTATCAATGTCCTTATATTTTGTTTGGATCTTCTATTACTCATGCGTGTATCTTGTATGTTCCAGATGACTCATCAGTTAACTTTTGAATAAATGGTTATACAAATAAGAGAGTGCCTTCGTTCTAATTATTGTTATTATTATTATCATTATTATTATTATTATCAATATTAATATTATTATTGTTATTATAATTATTATTATTATTACTACTACTAGTAGTAGTAGTTGTGGTAGTAGTAGTAGTAGTACCTAAGCTACAACCCTATTTGGAAAAGTAGGATTGAAGTATAGAGACTTTGACTGTATTTACAATATATTCACGGAAAGGAATGATGAATAATATCAAAAATTATATATTAGAATAGGAAATTCTTTTAGAATATCTGCTTAGAGAGGATATGTTTTATTCTGCGACTATTACTACTACTACTACTACTGCTACCACTATTAGTACTTCTACTACTACTATCATTACAAACTAAGCTAAAACCCTACTTAGAAAAAGCAAGATTTCACGAGTCCAAGCGCTCCAACAGGGAATAATATAGCCCAGTGATGAAACGAAACAAGAAAATAAAAAAAAATATAAAAGAAAAAATCCAAAAACAAGAAGAAGAGATATAGGATAGAGCAGCAAGCTCGAGTGTAACCCAAAGCAACAGAACTAGAACTCTAATCCAAGACAGTGGAAGTCCTGGATACAGAGATTATGAAACTTCCCAAGCCTAGTGACCAATGGTTTCATTTTGGAGTGTCTTTCACCTAGAAGAGATGTTTACCATAGCTAAAGAATCTCTTCTACCCTTACCAAGAGGGAAAAAGCCACTGACCAATTACATTATAGTAGTTAACCCCATTGCAGTAGTAATCTCAGTGTTGTCAATTGTATGAGGATAAAGGAGAATGTGGTAAAAATAGGCCAGACTATCAGGTGTATGGGTTGACAAAGAAAAAATGAGCCGTCCCCAGAAAGAAGGATCTAATGTATGACCGTCTGGACAATCGAAGGACCCAATAACTCCCTACAGATAGTATCACCAACGAACCTCGACTGGTCTTAAGAATACCATAAAATATGTGAAAAATAAAAATGGGTCTTAGGGAATGAGAGGGAACTAAGTCCATAGTATCTAGTAGTGGAATTTCTAAAAATCTCTTGTCAGAGTAATACTATTCTCTCTCTCTCTCTCTCTCTCTCTCTCTCTCTCTCTCTCTCTCTCTCTCTCTCTCTCTCTCTCTCTCTCTCTCTCTCTCTCTCTTATCAAACCTTTTGATCATTTCTGAAGACTGATGTGGCATTTATGTTCACGTGCAACGCCATTTAAACCATAACACAAGAAGGTTAAATGGGTTACAAGTTCTCCTATACAGAGTTTTATGACTCTGCCCTCAACTGTTTATGGAAGACGAAGGCTTCATGGCACTCCAAGCGGAGCTCATATCTTCGATTTGCGGTCTCATAAAATCCAGCATAATGGGAAGAGATATCAACGTTATTTTCTACACGTTGATTCTGATGAATGTCTTTATTTTTTTTTTTATCTTCTACTAATATTTTCAATTCCTGGTGAACTTTCAATTTCGTCTCGAACTCTTGCTGACCTTTTAAATTCCTGGTGATCATTCAAATTCCTGTTGACGTTTCAAATCTCTGCTGAACTTCCAAATTTTTGCTGACCTTTCAAATTCCTGTTGACGTTTCAAATCCCAAATTCCTGCTATTATTTAAATTTCTGCTGACCTTTCAAATCTCTGCTGAACTTTCAAATTCCTTCTAACCGCTTAAATCACTGCTGACCTTTAAAATATCTGTTGACCTTTCAAATTTCTGTTTACTTTTCAAATCTTTACTGACATTTAGAATTTCAACCGAACTTTCAAATCTCTGCTGACCTTTCAAATTCCAACTAACCTTGAAAATTCCTGCTGACCTTTAAAATCCCTGCTAAAGTGTAGAGATCTAGATTGCTCTTTTAAATGCCTACAAAGCATTCAGACTCATGCTGTCGATTCAGATTCCTGCTGATATTTCATAGGGCCGCTGATCTCTCTAAATTTTTTCAACCTTGCAAATAATCTGCTGACCTTTCGTACTCCTGTTGGCCATGCAAATCCATTCTGATCTTTCATACTTCTGTTGATCTTGTAAATCTTATCTGACCTTTCAAACTACTGCCAATCTTCCAAATTACTGCCCGACTTTAAAGCTGTCATTGATCCTTACATCTCTTACTGACCTTGAAAAGTAGAGTTGGCATTTGGGAGACTTGAGTCTGACCGCTCAAAGTTAACCGGTCTAATAGAGGTGTCCCTAACTAGTACATCTTTGATGATCATGGCAATTTTGAATTTCATTTATCTGAAAAATTACTTCATAAACGTGATTTACAATAATTTTTTGAACGACAAATCCATCTGATGGTATATGAAGGTATTTGGTCACATAAAGGAAAGATGGGTAATATATATATATATATATATATATATATATATATATATATATATATATATATATATATATATATATATATATATATATATATATAAATATATATATATATATATATATATATATATATATATATATATATATATATATATATATAAACATAACAAATACAAAAAATGCACCCAGTTCAAGTCCACTATAAGACAAAAGCCTCAGGCCTGTTGATTCAAGTCTGGGGTTTGACCAGTTTTCAGCACCACTCCGAATTGGTGATGGTGGGAGAATTTCGTTTGATCACTAACACCAACCTAGTATAGGTGACTCTCTGATCAGCACAGCTTTTCTGATCATGGTGATACACAAAAATTTTTACCATGTTAAAGTTTAGGTATAAGAGAGAGAGAGAGAGAGAGAGAGAGAGAGAGAGAGAGAGAGAGAGAGAGAGAGAGAGAGAGAGAGAGAGAGAGAGAGAGATGCTTTTTCTTTTAAAATAAAAGTTTTCTAAAGTATTTTAAACTTTCAAGAAACGTAATTTTTTCACTGTCCGTTACCTCCGCAGAGAGAGAGAGAGGGAGAGAGTTTAATTAAACTTTCCAGAAACATTATTTTTTTGCAGCCCGTTACCTCTCCAGAGAGAGAGAGAGAGAGAGAGAGAGAGAGAGAGAGAGAGAGAGAGAGAGAGAGAGAAGCTTTTTGTTTTAAAATAATATTTTTCTAAAGTATTTTAAACTTTCAAGAAACTATCTTTTCACTGTCCATTACCTCCCTAGAGAGAGAGAGAGAGAGAGAGAGAGAGAGAGAGAGAGAGAGAGAGAGAGAGAGAGAGAGAGAGATAGAGGGAGAGAGAGAGAGACTCGTAACTTTCAAACCTTTATACAACCTTTTGATAATGAACTTCAGCCAACCAATAAAATTTCTAAAGAAACAATATACAAAATAACCTTTCGAAAATGTGAATAAAAATTAAATACAGTTCTTAACTGTCATTTTTTTTTATTCTCAAACGAGAAAAAGGAATTGCTCTTTCAGATTGTTATATGCTCTTATCCATGAAGGATTTTATGACACTCTCAAACAAGGATTGAAGATTAGCAGAGTTGATTAAACTCCTGTTCAATTTCATTGCAACGTTTAATTGCAGAGCTCTTCCGCTGTGTTTACTTTTGTTGGAGACTACTAATATTGAATGTTACACTGCATAATTAAACTTATTGAAATCCATGTTCATATTGGATATCTCATTACATGATGGTTTGTTTGATACTAAGAAATCTAACCTGCAACCAACTAGTGAATTAGTTTTCAATCAAAAAAATCACGCATCCACAACATTCATTATTATTATTTTTATTATTATTATGCCCCCTGTGGCCGCTGGGGCATAAAAACTAATAAAAGAGCGCCAACGTTGTCACTGCGTGTCGTAAGAGGCGACACGCAGGGACAAGGGGGCTGGGAACCCCCTCTCTTGTATCTATAATCCTGCGAGACATCGACAAAGAGATGGAGCTGGGGGAGAGTGACTGCTTCCCGCACTCTAGTTTTGGGGTGTTTGAATGTGCGTGGATGTAGTACGATAGAGAGAAAAAGATGTGAGATTGGAAGTATGTTTAGGAATAGAAGGATGGATGTATTGGCCTTGTGTGAGACAAAGATAAGAGGAAAGGGTGAATTGATGTTTGGTAAAATGTCTGGTAGAGTGTCTGGGATTGAAAGGGGAAGAGCGAGAGAGGGTGTGGCTTTATTACTGAGTGAATGGATGAAAGGTAAAGTAGTGGAATGGAAGGAGATATCATCTAGATTAATGTGGGTAAGGGTTAGGTTTGGTAGGGAATGTTGGGTGTTTGTCAGTGCGTATGGGCCAGGTAGTGAGAAAAGTGAAGAAGAGCAAAATGAGTTCTGAAATGAATTAACTAGATGTGTAGAAGGGCTGGGTAGAAGGAATTATGTAGTTGTCATGGGTGACTTAAATGCTAGAGTGGACCCTGGAGAGGTAGAAGGTGTCATTGGGAAGTATAGCGTACCAGGTGAAAATGAGAGCGGTGAGAGACTGGTAGATATGTGTGTTGAGCAAGAGATGGTGATAAGTTCAAGCTTTTTCAAAAAGAAAGAAAAATAAGTATACATGGGTAAGAGTGGCAAATGGAAGAGTAGTAGAAAGGGCATTAATGGATTATGTGTTGATAACTAAAAGAAGGTTTGGAAGATTGAAAGACGTGCACGTGTTTAGGGGTATGGCTAACGGTATGTCTGATCATTTTTTTGGTGGAATGAAAATTAGTTGTAGCAAAAGAGTGAGGGAATAGAGTAGGTGGATGTAAAAGGTAGTGAGGGTTGAAGAGCTAATAAAACTGGGGGTAAAAAGTAAATATCAGGAAAGGTTGAAAATGGCATATGACTAAGTGAAAGTAAGAGAAACTGGTAATCTAGAGGAGTAGTGGAAGTTAGTAAAAGAAAATTTTGTTGGGATTGCAAGTGATGTGTGTGGCAAGAAGGTTGTTGGAGGCAGCATGAGGAAGGGCAGTGAATGGCGGAATGAAGGAGTGAAGGTAAAAGTGGAAGAGAAAAGGAGGGCTTTTGAACAATGGCTGCAGAGTAATAGTATATAGAAGTATGAAAAATATAGAGAGAAAATGTGGAAGTAAGGCGCAAGGTACGTGAGGCAAAGAGGGCAGCTGACCTGAGGTGGGGTCAGGGATTGGGTCATTCATATGAAGAGAATAAGAAGTTTTGGAAAGAAGTGAAGAGAGTAAGGAAGGCTGGCTCAAGAATTGTAGAGACAGTGAAAGATGGAAATGGAAGGTTGTTAAAAGGAGAAGAGGCAAGGAAAAGGTTGGCGGAATATTTTGAAAATTTACTGAATGTTGAGCATAATAGGGAGGCAGATATAATTGCTGTTGCAGATGTTGAGGTGCCGGTGATGGGAGATGAGAATGAGAGAGGGATTACGATAGAGGAAGTGAGGAGAGCACTAGATGAAACGAGAGTAGGAAAAGCTTCTGGTATGGATATTGTGAGAGCTGAGATGTTGAAGGAAAGGGGTGTGACTGTACCTGAATGGTTGGTGAGATTGTTTAATATGTGTTTTGTGTTGTCAATGGTTCCAGTTGCTTGAGGTTGTGCATGTATTTTACCACTATATAAGGGTAAGGGAGATGTGCATGAGTGTTGTAATTCAAGAGGTATTAGTTTGTTGAGTGTAGCTGGAAAAGTGTATGGTAGAGTAATTATTAATAGGATTAAGGATAAAACAGAGAATGCAATCTTAGAAGTACAGGGTAGTTTTAGAAGAGGTAGGGGTTGTATGAATCAGATTTTAATAGTTAGGCAGATATGCGAGAAATATTCAGCAAAAGGTAAGATGGTGTATGTTGCATTTATGGATCTGGAGAAAGCGTATGATTGAGTTGACAGGGAAGCAATGTGGAATGTGATGAAGTTATATAGAGTTGTTGGAAGATTGTTGCAAGCAGTGAAAAGTTTCTACAAAGGTAGTAAAGCATGTGTTAGGATAGGAAATGAAGTGAGTGATTGGTTTCCGGTGAGAGTGGGGCTGCAACAGGGATGTGTGATGTCGCCGTAGTTGTTTAACTTGTATGTTGATGGAGTGGTGAGAGAGGTGAATGCTCGAGTGCTTGGATGGGGATTAAAACTGGTAGACGAGAATAACCATGAATGGGAGGTAAATCAGTTGTTGTTTGCAGATGATACTGTACTGGTTGCATACACAGAAGAGAAGTTTGGCCGATTAGTAACAGAATTTGGAAGGGTGTATGAGAGAAGGAAGTTGAGAGTTAATGTGGATAAAAGTAAGGTTATGAGATGTACGAGATGGGTAGGTGGTGCAAGGTTGAATGTCATGTTGAATGGAGAGTTACTTGAGGAGGTGGATCAGTTTAAGTACTTGGGGTCTGTTGTTGCAGAAAATGGTAGACTGGAAGCAGAAGTACGTAAGAGAGTGAATGAAAGTTGCAAAGTGTTGGGGGCAGTTAAGGGAATAGTAAAAAATAGCGGGTTGGGCATGAATGTAAAGAGAGTTCTATATGAGACAGTGATTGTACCTACTGTGATTTATGCATCGGAGTTGTGGGGAATGAAAGTGATGGAGAGACAGAAATTGAATGTGTTTGAGATGAAGTGTCTAAGGAGTATGGCTGGTATATCTGGAGTAGATAAGGTTAGGAACAAAGTGGTGAAGGTGCGAACGGGTGTAAGAAATGAGTTAGCAGCTTGAGTTGATATGAATGTGTTGAGGTGGTTTGGCCATGTTGAGAGAATGGAAAATGTCTGTCTGCTAAAGAAGGTGATGAATGCAAGAGTTGATGGGAGAAGTACAAGCGGAAGGCTAAGGTTTGGGTGGATGGATGGAGTGAAGAAAGCTCTGGGTGATAGGAGGATAGATGAGAGAGAGGGAAGAGAGAGTGCTACAAATAGGAATGAATGGCGAGCGATTGTGACGCAGTTCCGGTAGGCCCTGCTGCTTCCTCCGGTGCCTTAGATGACCGCAGAGGTAGCAGCAG
>NC_090734.1:34391000-34413500 GCF_036898095.1 Palaemon carinicauda | reverse complement strand
CGCTATCAATCCTGGTAAGAAAACTGGCTTTTGCCTTGTTCTGCTAAGTTGGAAGCTGAAGCACGTTAGGGACAGCCCA
Organism: Palaemon carinicauda; assembly: GCF_036898095.1. Classification (NCBI taxonomy): domain Eukaryota; kingdom Metazoa; phylum Arthropoda; class Malacostraca; order Decapoda; family Palaemonidae; genus Palaemon; species Palaemon carinicauda. Next base: position 34,413,421 of record NC_090734.1, on the reverse strand, counting down.
ACGTTCGGGAGACTAAATTGTTGCTTTTGGACCACTTATGGAAGGTTAGAAACTGAAAAGATGGAAATTCAGCAGGTGGGTAACTATCATCCGGCCCCTTCTTTTTATAATAATGGTCACAAAGCCAATATTTATATAGGTCATTAGCTGAGATTTCCAAATACATATGCATCAGACAATATCATAGAAATTAAAACTGACAGAAACTTAAGTTAAAGTACAAATGGGAAAAAGGTCACATAAACAAATGATGTGTAGACTTTAAAAAAGTGTGCGCTGCGAAACTGCACCATAATAGTGTGTGCTTGTTCTGTAAGCCAGAACAGGATATACAAAAAAAATTAAAACCAAGAACTAGAAAACCAATTGATAGAGATCATGTTCAAGTTCCAACAGTTCCAAGGAACAAATAAGTCATAGATGATATGGTAGAAAACTGGATTAGTGTCCAGCAAATTCAAAATAAGGTCAAATCAACGGCTGAACAAAGAGAGGAAATAAAAAAAAAATACAAAGAGTTCATAAAACTCATTACAAGAAGCGTAGCTAAGGCCAAGAAGACTCAACAACAGCCTAAAAATTAAACTACTACCAAAAACAGATTCACCCCCCCACTCCCCCCCCCCCCCCATAGCAGAAGGAGAGGAAGGTGAGACGTTGCTGAATAGAGAATCTCTGGTGAAGGGCCAAAGTGGGCATTTTGGCCTCAAATAGAGGAGAAAAGTGATGTCCTATCCTAGTGCTAGTGCACAGAAAATAGAAGAAGTGGCCAGAGAATAAGAAGGCCACTTTAATTGTTCAGGAAACAGGAAATGACATATTTCTATGATAGGATACTTCTAGCTAAACAGAACTTTTGATTAAACAGTAAAAGAAAAACTGATTAAACGGCTAGAAAAAAGACCAATAATACTCTAAGTATAGGTATGCTCTCAAGACTCAATGTCAGCCACTTCACCCTCGGTAGGGCCATAGGGATAAACGAAAGACCTAATGCCACATGTCAGGAAAAGAAAGTTAAATTTATAGATCTTTGGGATACTTTCTATTGCAAGATGAAATCATACAAAAGAGACAGAATATACTTTAGTCAGAAGGCAAGAGAGTATTTGGAAACCAACTTAATCTCAGCCTGTACAATTACTTAAACAAAGTAGACCAAGAGCAAACTAGACCCATAGAAAATTCTCAACAACAAATAGAAGATATTTTGTAGAAAACTTGAATACAACAGATAAAAATAAAAATCAAAGACTAGTTAATCAGGGAAACTAGCAAAGCCACAGAGGATGATTAGATCATCAAAAATTTCCTCAGAGGGACACAATTCAATGCTCAGTTAGTTGGAAACAAAATTGAAAACTTCAGGGCAATGGTAGTTAGTGAGGAACTAGATTTCATAGGCATTACTGAGAGCAGGATTAAAAAAAAAAAAAAAAAAAAAGAAGCTTTTCAAGAAGGATCACCTTACCAGAGAAGGTGGAGGGTTAATGCTATATGTTAAAAATCATGTTAACTCCGTAGAAATTAAATTAGAAACCGAACAGGTGCCAATATTAGTACCATAGGAAAAGACATGTCCATACTAGTAATATACAGATCACCACATCAAACACAAGAACAGGACGAAGAGCTCTATAGACAACTTGTGCAGAAAGTTAACAATATGTTAGCTGCCCTAATGGGAGACTTTAATGCAGCAGTAAACTGGAACACTGTGAATTCTATACCATACACAGATAGATATAGGCTACTAGAATTTGTCAACAATGAATTCCTCTGTTAGTGGGTCCTTATGCCAACTAGGTGAAACAACATACTAGATATTGTTCTAACAACAGAAGAAAATTTAGTATCCAGAGTTTCAGTAGTCAAAAATATTGGGAAATGTGACCACAGAATAGCTAGGTTTTGGGTAAATACTCATCAACAAAAAGAAGGAAAAATTAAAAAAAAAAAAAAGCTTCATTACAGAAGGGGTAAATGGATAAAACGTAAGGAACAGATAAAAAATTTAGAATGTGACGAAAAAGGGAAAATAGAAATGCAATTGGACTCCATTGTAGAAATATACTAAGGAAAAGGGCTAAATGTATATCGCATAGAAAATTTTTTCATCAAAGGGATCTCCACAACCTAAGTGGTTCAACAGAAAAATGGTAAATGATATAAGCAGTAGAGACACGAAGCATAAATCAATGGGTCATGGCCTTCAATTCATGAAATTTCCGAGGACAAGAAGTTAAACCAAAAAGTAGATAGATCAGTAACAAATGCCAATATCAATGGAGAGAAAAGAGTGGCATTAGCTAGTAAAGAAACGCCAACAGAATATCTCGCATATGTAAACAGTAGAAAGCCAGTCAAACCACATATGCTGTTTAAGAGACTCAGAGGGAAATCTTATAATAAATTATTTTGAAAAAGCCCAACTGATGAATTCATATTTCACAACCCTTTCCACTAGGGAAGAATCAACGGCCCTCCCCGAGCCAACTACAAAAAATGAAGGGCTACAACTATTAAATAGAGTTACATCTACGATGGATGATGTCATAATGAAAATAAAAGGACTCAGTAAGTCTAAGGCACCAGATCCAGATGATATTAATCAAAGAGAGATTACAGAACTAGAAGATATAAACCTAAACTATTACAAATTGATCCGAAAGACTACCACAAGGATGGAAAGTAGTTAATGTTCATCCAATCTACAAGAAATGACCAAAAGAATAACCTGGGAACTACAGACCCGTTTGTCTAATTCTAGTGTGTTACAATTTTTTTTAATCAGTTATATGAGATTCAATAGTAGAACACATAGAGAAAAGTAATCTTCTGATAAACAGCCAACATGGATGTAGACAAAAGAGATCATGTGTGACAAATCTTTACGATTTTTTCCACATGTTTAAGATTTATGACAAAAGTTGGGCAATTGACATCATATACCTAGAATTTCAAAAGGCTTACAATAAAGTTCCTCATAAAAAAACTAACGCTCAAAATTAAAGCACTAGTCATTACTGACGAGCCCTGCTAACAAACAGAAAACAGAAACTTGTACTCAAAGGAAAAGCTTCAGAGTGGGCAGCTGTTACAAGGGGTGTACCTAAAGGACCATTCCTTGGCCCATTGCTATTTCTGATCTACATTAACGACATCGAAATAAGCTTAACCAGTAGAATAGCCAGATTTGTCGACGATACTGAACTAGGCATAAGTGCTGAGAACTCAGAAGACGTAGAAGCCTCAAGAAATGATCTAATGAAGCTAGGAGAATGGTCCAGAAAAAGGTAAGAAACCTTTCAACTCTGTGAAAGGCAAAGTCATCCACATAGGATTGTCATATGTAGATGTAATATTTTTGAAGATATTTAAAAGAAAAAATATCTATTACAAAAGTGTGAGCGGCGAGGCAAGACGAGATTCAACAACGGACCTGTTTAGTAAAATCTGTCATCAATCAACTATCGCCAGCCTTTTGAAAGTAAACAAAGCCTCGCAGAGAGCACCTGCCGTGATAAGGGAACTGTCCTGCTTTGACTAAGATGTCGTCTCAATCAGTAGAGTCAGCATATTTTGAGAAACCGAGCCTGAGGGAAATCCTTGTTTGGGATATATGTCATCAAGGAAGGACACGTGCTGCCCTTTTGTTACTACTTAACACGTGGTCCAGATTGCATCAGAAACTTCTTCTAGGGGCTTCCATGGCGTGATCGAAATGGGCGTTTTTTAGGAAGCCAATAGAGATGCAGAATTGTTAAAAAGAACGCCTTCTATGGAGATGACCACTGCCCACTGTAATTAACTCTGCCCATACATGGGTATATAAAGTTGAAGAAGAGATTGTCCAATAGAGATAGGACAGGACATAAGAGAAGAGAGGGACTCTGTCCGAAGTAGATAAGATCCAAGTCATAGCGAGATAAGAAACATAGAAGACCAGAAATCTAATAGAGCCACATTCTAACCTTCCCTTCAGACAACAAAAGCCTATCTCCAAAAGATCCTGTTATGGCCACGAAGAAGAGACAAATTAAAGCAGCCAGCCCTCCCTGCTTGTGACAAGAAGTAGGCAACACTGCCTACAGCTTGCCTTAGTTCAACAATATCATCAGATTCTTGGAAGAAGACCTCTAATTTCCCTTTTTGTCGCCACCCCTTTTGTGACGTCTTTGAACCTGGTCATCATGCAAGTTCCATCTGAACTTCAGCCACCCTTCTGCAACGCTCATAAGCCTTACTTTAATAATATCATCGAATTTTTGGAAGAAGACCTCTGATGTACCCTCTTGATGCCACCCTTTTTTGTGACGTCTTCGAATCCAGTCATCGTGCCAGTTTCATCGGAACTTCAGCCATCCTTCTACAATGTTCTCAAGCCTGAGGTTTCCGTACTAGTATTGTCTCAGCAGCTGCAGAAAACTATTCCTTAAGTATTTCTACCTTACTGACTGTTCCCCTTTTCTGTTGGTGTTTGATGTATTTGATTTGGCAGTTAAGTTTGTGAATAAACGTGTTTTGTTTTTCATAAAACTCTTTTTATATTAATTTCCCATGTTTTAAGGGGTTGTTGTTGTAATTGCTTATTAAAAGAACCTGTAACGATTTTAAGATTATAACATTGGCGATCTTGCCAGGATTTATAACAACGCAACTAATTGAAACGGAGAATATAGAAAGAAGCAGAATTAGTGAGATTAATGAAGATTTGATAGCTTCAGATAAACTTCTTGGTCTAGATGGCAATGCTCTCTGTGAATATGTTTTTAAGAGAGACCAGTAAATGTTTGAGAAAGACTAAAGAGCAGCTAAAAGAGAAGAAAATGAAAGACAGCGAGAAGAAATTGAGGAACAACGTAAGCATGAGCTATGAATAGCTCGTTTAAGGCAAAATCTGCATAATAGTCAACCAGGTAGCAGACCAGGCAGTAATGCGTCACATAGCAGACAGGGTAGTAATTCATCAAAGAACGATGATTCTGTTCATTTAGCTATGGGTGCACTGTTGAAATTAATTCCAATGTTTGATGAGTAAGATGTAATCAGATATTTCATGTCTTTTGAAAAGTTAGAGAACAGAGTAGGTTGTTCCAAAAACGAGTGGACTTTGTATTTACAGTCATTCTTAATAGGTAGGGCCCTTTCTGTGTATAGTTGTATGTCTCAGGATGAAAGTGAAGACTATGATATTGTGAAAGAAACTGTTCTCGGTGCATACAGGTTAGTACCAATGGCGTACCATAAGGAATTTAGAAGTTTGAAAAGGGATGAGAGCAGTAATTATGAAAGAATATGGAAAGAAGTTAAAAAGATCCTTTTGTGATTGGTTAACCTCCGTTGAAGTAGATAGTTTTGATGTTCTCAAGAACTTAGTTTTGTTAGCAAACTTCAAAGATAACATGTCTCTAGACATTAGGCTATGTATAGAAGATAGGCGTGAAAAGTCTTTACAGATGCAACAAGGTTGGCAGATAAGTACAGTCTTACTCATTTATTAAGTGACAGTAAGAAGAAAAGTAATCCTTCTTTTAGTAAGATGCAACATAGTAAGAGTAGTTTTAGCAATAGTAATAAAGGGAAATATGATTATCAGTATTATTGTTATACATGTAGAAAACCAGATCATAACGCCAGGTTATGGAAAATCAAATGGGAAGGTAGTAGTTCAGAGATAATTTGTTATTGATGTAATAAGAAGGAGCATATAGCAAGGAATTGTATAGTAGAGGAAAAGAATGTCAAGAAACATGTGTCTCTAGTTAATAATCTTTCGTCAAGCAGAAATGACCTTTTTAAAGAAACTAGGAAATTTTAAAAAGATTTTTTGTCTGAAGGTGTAGTTTCTTCGCTTGAAGGAGGGGGTTCGAGAGAAATTATCTTGCTTAGGGATACCAAAGCAGCCGTTTCCCTTATTAGAAAAAAGTGTGCGCTATCAAGGGCAAAAATCAGTATGGAAAAAAAGTTATGTTAGGTGGGTTTCTGAATACTTGCGTTGTTTGTCCTTTGTTGAAGATGAACTTGGAAAGTCAGGGGTTGTGTAGAGATGTAAAACTAGCTCTTGTAGATTATTTGCCAGTTAACGGCGTTGACATTATTGTCGGTAATGATTTAACAACATCCAGATGTATGAATCCTATTTGAAGTGAGGTTCCAGTGCCTGAAATGATAGTAACTAGGTCAAGTTTAGATACAGATATAGATTACAGTCATAATTTGTTCGAAGATTTGAACGTGTGGGATGAAGGTGGTGAGGTTGATCTTAGCAAGTGTGGGACTGAGAAGACCGACTCCATCGGTGTTGAAAGTGTCAGCCAAGTAGATGATGTAAATGTTGAAAGTAGTGACGTAGACGTAGTCGATGTAATGGATTCAAGTAAAAATTACGGAAATGGTTTAGGCACTAACATTTTGAATATAGATGAGTTGATTAAGTTGCAGAGAGAGGATGAGACACTGTCTCGAATATTTGAAAAGTAAATTGGATGATGATCCCGATAATGTTTTTATGGAAACCTTTTGTTTAAAAAACAAAATTTTGTGTCGCTATGTCCGTCCCAAGTCAGTTAGCAAAGAGGAAGTTATAGAACAATTAGTAATTCCTAGGAATTTTCGCGAATTAATTCTGAAATTAGCACATGATGATCAAGGATATTTAGGGGTAAATAAAACTTTCAAGTGTATAAGTAAGACTTACTTTTGGCCTAAGATGAAAGTGACATGAAGAGATATGTATTAAGCATTCACGAATGTCAAATTGCTGGTAAACCTAATCAAGTAATTCCCAAGGATCCCTTTTGTAATAAGGCTCCCTTATGTAATATTCCACCAGTGGGAGAACCTTTTGAGAATGTAGTAATTGATATAGTTGGACCTTTGCCTAGAAGTAAAGGAGGGAATAATATATCTATTATCAATCATTAACCGACTAAGCCATTATCCAGAAGCAATCCCAGTAAGAAGCTGCAATGCGAAAACTGTAGTTAAATGCTTGTTGAACTATTTTTCCAAGTTTGGCTTTCCTTGCATTATACAAAGTGATAATAACAGTAATTTTGTGTCCAAATATTTCAAAGACAAAATGTTAGAGCTAGGTATCAAACATGTAACTTCCACACCGTATTACCCAGAGTCGCAAGGGATTGTAGAACATTTCCATCAAACATTAAAAAGCTGCTTACGAAAATCATGTAATAACTTTGAACATGACTGGGAAGAAAAACTACATTTTGTCTTGTTAGCCTTATGATTGGTGCCTAATGACACTACAGGATTTAGTCCTTTTTAGTTGCTGTTCTGTCCCACTGCCTAAGTACCTCTTGAAATTTTTAAGTGTAAATCAATGCAGGAAGAAAGTAAAGAAGATCACATTTAAAAAATAGAGAATTACAAGAATTTAGGGAAATCTTGGAAATTAGCAATAGAAAAAGAGAGCAACAACCAATGACAACTAAAAAGAGAGAAATTTCTGTGTGGGAGATAAAGTCTTAGTATTAATTCTGAAGCAAGGTCCCTCATTATCTTATAAGTTCGAAGGTCCTCTTCCTATTTTAGGAAAAAGAAGCAATTTGAATTACTTAATTGATATGAGTAGACGTGTAGCTAAGTGGGTGCAAATAAATTTGCTAGAGAAATACAATGAGCACCCAGTACCAGTAATAAGTGTGTTGCAGCGAAAAATTATTTTCGAGAAAAACTCTGATGTTCTTAAGAATTTCAAGTTATTTAACACTAGCTTAGAAGAAGAAAAACAGAGTGAATTATATAATGTTTTTCTAGTGTATCCAGAAACTGTTAGTGATAAATTCAGTTTAACTAAGCTTTTTGAACATGATATTGAGTTACAGGACACTAAACCCATTAGACAAAGTTCGTATCGTTCGAGCCCAGACAAGGCAAATTCCGTACGAAAGGAAATAAAGTATATGTTAGGTAATGATTTGATAGATCCTAGCTAGAGTGAATGGTGTTCTCCGACAATTCTAGTAAAAAAGGAAGATGGAACAGATAGGTTGTGCATTGATTTCCGAAAAGTAAATAGTGTTACTGAGCAAAGTAATTTTTCACTTCCCTGGATCGACGATTGCTTAGATAGGATCGGGAATGCTAAATTCATCTCCAAGCTGGATTTGGCCAAAGGTTATTGGCAAGTACCTCCAAGCAGAGGAGCTAGGAAAATATCCGCTTCCATAATGCCGTTCGGTAGTTATGAACCTAAAGTAATGCCTTTTGGGTTAAGAAATGCAGCCAGTACTTTCCAAACATTGATAAATAAAGTTTTAAATGGCATTGATAACTGTGTCGTGTATTTAGATGATCTTGTTATATTTTAAGAAACTTGGGAAGAACATCTACGAATTTTAGCTTAAGTCCTGACAGCCCTTGTTAAAGAAAACCTTGTATTAAATTGAAAGAAATGCAAATTTGTGAAAACTTATACCACTTATTTATGGCATAAAGTGGGTCCCAGTAAGATTTGTCCTAAAAATAGGAAAACAGAAGCTATCATCAATTTAACAACTAAAAAGAAGGCCATGAGATTTCTTGGGATGGTTTCATATTTCTGTAGATTTGTACCCAATTTTTCAGAAATAAGCGCTCCCATAACTAATCTTTTAAAGAAGGGACAAAGTTTTGTATTTGATGAGGAATGTGTAGAAGTTTTCAAAGAATTAAAGACCGTAATGCTTCACGAGCCAGTATCATTATTACCTGATTTTAGCAAGGATTTAAATTTAGCTATCGATGCTAGTTACATTTTTTAGGAGGAGTCTTGTTGCAAGAAGTGAATGGGACGAAGCACCCAGTCGCATATCATTCAAGAAAACTGAATAAAGCTCAACAAAATTATTCAACTATTGAAAAGGAATTGTTTAGTTTAGTTTCAGCCTTACAGCACTTTGAGATTTATGTACGTAGTAGTCCTGTTTTAATTGTGAATACAGATCACAATCCATTAGTTAATTTGGAAAGATTCAAGAATAAGAATACACGTCTCATGCGTTGGAGTTTAGAGCTACAAGATTATAATCTGAAGATAATTCTTATTATAGGAAAACTGATAGCTTTTCCAGTGATTTTTCAGAATAAGTAAAAAACCTGGTTTTATTTCTGTGTTTTGTCAACAAATTAAGATGTTTATTCTTTTACTGAAGCCTTGTGTTGAGTGAATGGAATGCAAAAGAAGAATGTTTTATTTATGTTGAATTGAAGTTTCATGCAGATGTTCCTCAGTTCAGGGATGAATGAGTTTAAAAAAAAAAAAAAAAAGTAAAATCAGTAGGATTTTTTTTTCTTTTGAGGGAAAGTGTCATGTGTAAATATAATACTTTTAAAGGAGAGGTTTAAAAGACAAAAATATCTATTCCCAAATTGTGAGCAGCGAGGCAAGACGAGATTCGACAACAGCCCTGTTTAGTAAAACCTGTCATCACCCAACTATTGCCAGCATTTTGAAAGAAACCAAGCATCACCGAGAGCGCCTGCCATGATAAGGGAATTGTCCTAATTTAAACAAGATGTCATCGTCTTAATTAGCGGAGTCAGCATATTTTGAGAAATCGAGCCTGAGGGAAATCCTAGTTTAGGATATATGTCATCATGGAAGGACACGTGCTGCCCTTTTGATACGACTTAACACATGGTCCAGATTGCATCAGAAATTTCTTCTATAAGCTTCCATGGCGTGATCTAAGTGGGCGTTTTTGAGGAAGTCAATAGAGATGCAGAATTGTTAAAAAGAACACCTTCTATGGAGAAGACCACTGCCCATTGTAATTAACTCCACCCATACATGGGTACATAAACTTGAAGAAGAGATTTTCCAAGGGAGATAAGACAGGACATAAGAGAAGAGAGGAACTATGTCCGAAGCAGATAAGATCCAAGTCATAGCGAGATAAGAAACATTGAAGACCAGAAGTCTGATAGAGCCACATTCTACCCTTCCATTCAGACAGCAAAAGCCTATCTCCAAAAGATCCTATTATGACCGTGAAGAAGAGACAAATTGAAGCCTTCAGCCCTCCCCGCTTGTGACAAGAAGTAGGCAACACTGCCTGCAGCTTGCCTTAGTTCTTGGAAAAAGATCTCTGATGTCCCTTTTTGATGCCACCACTTTTGTGACGTCTTCGAATCCGGTCATCGTGCCAGTTTCATCTGAACTTTAGCCACCCTTCTGCAACGTTCTCAAGCCTTACTCAACAGTATCATTGAATTCTTGTATGAAGACTTCTGATGTCCCTTCTTGATACCACGCTTTTTGTGACGTCTTCGAATCTGGTTATCGTGCCAGTTTCATCTGAACTTCAGCCGCCCTTTGACAAACGTTCCCAAGCCTGAAGTCTCCGTACCAGTATCGTCTCAGCAGCTGCAGAAAACTATTCCTTGAGTATTTCTACCTTACTGACTGTTCCCCTTTCTGTTAGTGTTTGATTGGTTTGATTTTTCAGTTAAAGTAACCGAAGAAGTAACATTTTTTTTCCTCATAAGTCTGTGAATAAAAGTGATCTGTTTTTTCGTGAGTATCTTTTTATATTAATTTACAATTTTTTAAGGGGTTGTTGTTGTAAACATTTATTTTACTTATTAAGAGAACCAGTGGCAATTTTAAGATCGTAACAGTAACCCACAATCAGATTAAACACTGCAACGTTATGAAAAAGAAATTGTGGAACAATAGGAAGATCTCGATATTATTATCAGAAAGGATTTGAAGTTCACAAAACAAAACAGAGCATAAAACCTGAAAAAAGAAGCACAAAAACTAATAGTTTACATCAAGCCACAATTCAAATACAGAAACAGACACCGTACTACAGCTGTACACATCACTAGTAAGACCTAATCTAGAATATGGTGTCCAGTTCTGGGCTCCAAGTATTCAAAAGGATATAGATAGACTGGAAGTAGTACAGTTAAAGCCACCAAACTAATTCTAACACCAAGGTAATTTGGATATAGACGAAGAATTGAACGTTCAAAAATGTTTTATTTACAATTTCGAAGACTATTGAGACAATTAATAGAGGCATTTAAAATTCTCAAAGGAATAACAAATGTTGACTACAGCAATTTATTTACTCTTATCAAATAGTGGTAATGAATACAAACTGGAATTGAAAAGATACAACACCTCTCAATGTGGCAATTTCTTTACATAAAAAATAGAAAATACTTTGTGACATCAAGTAGATATAGTAAACAGTAACATTGTAAACAAGTTCATGAATAAGTTAGACAAAATCATAAGAACTGTTATTTTTTTTGTTCTACGCACTGTATACATTTATTGTCGTTAGTAATTAATAATTTTTGCTGGTAATAGTGGTTTAAAGATTGATATCCGAGAGCTGCAATGAATGAAAAAATGAAATAAATTTTGTGGATTATATAGCTGAGCCTCCTAAAATTTCTTATTTCTGTAAGATTTCCTATCTTGTGGAATAATAAGAAGCAGATGTGGTAAAGAATCTTCGTTCAAGATAGGGAAGTGAGAGACAACTTCCAAAAAATATATTTTTAAAAAATTGCATATGTTTTTAGACAAATTCATATTATCATTATTATTATTATTATTATTATTATTATTATTATCATTATTATTATTATTATTATTATTATTATTATTATTATTATTATTATTATTAATATATTGATTCCTCCTGAGATGAATGTAGTTAGATTTTATTATTATTCACGTATTTTCATTAATTCTATATTCACGTATTTTCATTAATTCTATATTCACGTATTTTCCTTAATTTTATATTCACCTTAATAGCATCATCATTCTTATAATTACCTCGCCTTGAAGTCTACTTTTGGTTTCTTTCATAGAAATATCGTACTAAAAAAAAAAAAAAAAAAAAAAAAGCAGCGTTGAAGATACGTTAATAATCGTGCCAAAAGCCAGCTAATTTACACCAACCCTGAACTTTCCAAATAGCAGAATCTTCTTTTCAAGAATAAGTTGCAATAGCTTATAGCATTTATAACTAAATGTGTTTGGTTAAAGAGCTGTTCACAGTTGGTGAATTCGAAACTTGACAAAGCAAGGACCATTTCTGTTATTATTATTATTATTATTATTATTATTATTATTATTATTATTATTATTACTATTATTATTATTATTATTATTTCTATTTTTATCATTATTATTATTATTATTATTATTACTATTATTATTATTATTATTATTATTATTTGGTAAGCTACAACCTTAGTTGGAAAAGAAAAATGGTATAAGGCTAGTGTTCCAACAGGAACATAGCCTAGTTAGGAAAGTAAATAAGGACATAGAATAGTATGCAGGTAGAATAGTGTACCCTATTGTACCGTAAAACAAGAGAACTCTTACCCAAGACGGTGGAAAACTATGGCATAGTGGTTATGGCACTACTCAATACCCAAGAATTTTAAACAGTTTTTGAATTTACACTGTCCTTTTCCTAAAAAAAGCTACTTACCACAGCTAAAGTCTAGTCTACCCTAATCTAGTGGAAAGCAGCCACGAAACAATAACATTGCAGTAGTTAATCACTTCAGTGAAGAATGATTTTTCTGTTAATGAGAACCTAGTCAACATTATTGATAGGCGTATCCCTTCTGGTTGCTAAGGTACGAAGTGAAGGACATACCATGGTTCAATGTTGATTGTAAAGGTGCTTATTTATGGAAGCAGGAGGCCTATCATCTTTGGAAGGCTAGCAGATCAGATTTGACATGGAATAACTATACTAAGTCTGGAGCTTTTACCCAGAGAGTTTATGCCTCAACTGGAAAGGAATACAATTTTATCATAAAAGAAACCTTTTCTGGTACTACCCAGGAACCTGAGTGATGGACTACCCTTAAATCTGCACTATTGTGTAGATACAACAGTATTGGGCAGTAGTACTACGTCTCTAGCTAGCCTAAATTTATTTTGTTTGCATCTGCTGTGCTGATCAGACTAATTTCCCCATTTTGTACTTGAGTACAAAAACATGAATCGTCATCTCCTCCGTTATGAGATTCTGTTTCTCTTAAGTGTCTTAACTCTTGTGAGTTCAATGTGCCTAGCAGCAAAACTTCTTGGAATTCCGTTTTACCTATTCTCACAGATTTTTTGTCGACATTTCCTTCCTTATTATGTGTGCTGCCTTCACAAGAAGTAATTTCTCCCCTTTTTAGGTGCAATTGCTAAATTCTCTTCTTTCTCCTCTTCTTCTGATTTTACTTTGATTTCCCTTTCTCTTTCTGAACCGGAGTGTGTTTCAACTATCGAAGCGGTCCCCCCCTGCAAATTGGCAAAATTTGTAGAGGACTTGTCATTCGACAAGTTGGAAACCGACTTCCTGATTATTTCCCCTTTAGAACTAGTCTTCTGTCTTGACAATCAAAAACTATGGCCAAAATCTTCCATTGTCGCAAAGAAATCAAAGCTCGAGCGAGAAATGCTAATTTTTGCAAAACCAAAAATGGCACTTGACACTTTCTTCTCTAAACATTTCAATATTTAAATCTATGGCTCCTACATTGTTAAGCTGCTTGCCAGTTATTCTCTAAACACATGTATCCCTCCTCACTCCTAATCGCGGAAATAGGCATATTCAAATAGTCAGTTAAGGTATGGAGCCTTACGAGATTTACAGTACTTCCTGAATCCAACCAGACTAAGACATTCTTTACCTTCTATCTTAATATTCATTTTAGGTAAAGATTGCTGTCGGATGGATAAATATGTTGTTGGCAACGTGGATGTACCTCTGCTACCTGCAACATCCCTTCCATTCTTTGGTTTCCTATCCTGGACTCCTATCCTGCCTCTTCTAGTCACTTTCTGTTACCTTGTTTTTCTTTGGAGTGATTAGTAGGGTTTGAGTTATCCTTTGCCTGTGCCTGAGGAGTATTCTCAGAGGGTTTATTATGTTTATTACCCTTGGTACCAACATTCTTGGTCTGTGGGACTTCCTCTTTGACAATATTGGCAATACCTATTCATTGGTCTAGCTCCCTTATGATGATAATTCCCTGTAGATTTATGTTTCATTATAATTTCCTCTGCTTTGTTCATTTGACTTGTAAGGGGCTGGTTATTTTGATAATTTTTTATGGGTAATGTTTATTTCTACCCGCGTCTCGTTTATTTTTTATCTTCACTGTAATACTGATACCTCTTTTGTTTGGTATTCGCCGAAAAAGTGACCTCGTCAATTTGGGTATCGTTTTTCTGTATAATTTCCTGGATTTGGCTCAACGTTTTTTGTGAGTTTCTGGGCAGGATCTAACTTTAGGTCTTTGAAAACCTTCCTTTCCCCTTTCACCAAAGGCTGCCATACAATGTACCGTAGGCCACATAAGTCAGAATTTCATCTAAATATACCAGTTTGTTATTATCCCTCACTAAACTGCATTCTGTCTCCTACCGTGATTGTGGGTAATGACAAAATGTCTTTCTCTAACTACTCCCCTAAATGATTCAGAACTTAGGTATACAAACTGGGCATGGAATCACCTTCAAATTTAGCTGAGGTAAACCTATACAAGTTCAGCAACCTATCAGTCTCCTTGGGCCGATCGCCACAATAGTCTGCATTCCTCCTTGAACTCGTTGAAAGTTGTAATGTTTTCAAAAGCCTTACCGTTTAATGTAGGGGTGAGCATCCCCTACGTCTACGTTGACTAACAAAATGGCCTGTTTTGATTTTTTGCTACTTCATCAGTTATTTTAAAACTTAGCGATCCTATTCTCTGTGTCCGCTAACCACTTATCTACACTATATTTCTCTAATCTTTGTTTGTCGGGATTATCCCTACCTACATTTCCACAAAACCGTGTGGTTTGTGTGATCAGCCCAGCGGAATTCATATTGGCGATATTTGTTCTTAAAGGACTCGAACTTCGGTTACTCAGATTAGTATTTCTAGTCAAATTTTGACGTCTTCCTACACTATTACTTCGCGACCTTCTGTCTGCAGTTAATCTCAAGTCGTACTGGTATTGGGTGAGTCTTTGGAAAATGTTATCAAGACTCATAGCCCACTTTAAAAGAAAAAATGCACCAAAATTTTTCTTACAAGAGACAAATGCCCTAACTTCCTATTTTATAGAGAGACATTATTAATTATACAAAACAAGAGAGTGAACGAAAGCATGCAAACTACTCACATATCCATTGGTTCACATACTCCTTTTTGTTTTCCTCTATTTTCTTGAGATTATGTTCGAAATTCTTCGATGCTTAAAAGGGGTTTCACCACTTATCTGAAATAAAACCAGTATCAATTCAAACTCGTAATGTAACACGACACAGTATCCCTTAATGCTGCCACCATTTGTGATGATTCCTTTGGTTCTTCTTGCAATAAATCTTCTAATTATTTGTCTAGTATTTTACCTTTACTTACTATTTCTTAATTGTATTTTAATCCATTCTTGTTAAATACTAAATGATTCTCTCAAGAGATAACATAAGAAAATTTACGTGGGGTGAGGGATACGAATGCCGGTTTCTTTCTTTACTAAACATAAAAAAAGGAGTTTTGAACAGTCACTTACAAGCAGTCATAAAAGGATTTTTTTTACATTAACACGTAGCGTTAAACTCAGAAGTCTTGACACTGGCTGAAAAGTTGCATGAATCCTTGTTTAATTAGGCCTATACGTCAATCGTAGATCTACTGTCGTCGCTGAAGTATGAGCCTTGGTCACGTGTTGGGAAGGCTGGCGGGATGTTCTAGTCACGCCTCGGTCACTCTGGGACATCACGACTCTGTCACTCTGGGACGTCTCGCCAAAACACACTCACAGTCGATCAGGTGCGGGGCGTAATAGTTCTGTTCGTCGTCCTTCGTTTTCAGGGGTAAATGTTTCCCCTCAATTCCTCGGCTGCTAAACAGTCCTGAGTAATCGCCGTCCCTCAATTTATGTATAGGCAGCCGCCATTCGTTCTTCGTCATGGGGACCGGCAAGTTGAGTAGGTCTTTAGACCTGGTAAACAGAGCGACTTACTAGGAAGAGAGAGAGAGATTTCTGTTGTTGGGGTATTAAAGCCAACACTTGTTGTTGGCACGGGCCCTTTCCCTTGGGTTGGCCGTAGGTGATCTGTAAAAATTTATAAGGTAGTTGCATTAATGGAAATTTGAAAGGTTTTTAGTAGTAGAAAAAGATGTGGATAGGGTAAGGATGATGGTGGTAGTGGTAGAGGGCCATCCATTTCTCGGATAGTGGTAGTTTGAAAAAGTGGGGGTGTAAGGCTTTTGAAGATTAGAGAAAAATTGTGCAGGTGGGGTTGTCCAACCCTTTACTCCCTAGGGTCCCTGCAGAGAGATTTTTAAGTGGTAGATTAGTTGAGAAGTGAAAGGGGGTGATGTGGAATAGAGCCTTACAATGAGGGGATGAGATGGTGCATGGAATGAGGAGGTCTTACCTTGGTGGAGGTAGTGTTGAAAGCAACTGTGCATGTGTGTCTATGCTTTCGACAATTGCTTTTGCCAGTGTGGCTGCCTCTTTCATGGCATGTGGTGTGTTGATGTCTACAAGTAGATCACCTCGTAGCTGTGCTGTTTCTCTGCATTCTAGTAGGTAGTGCAGGAGAGGTTGTTGTGGTATGACATCACAGTGTTCACACCTTGTCTGGATGTCATCTAGGAGTTCCCAGTTTGCTTTGTAACCCAGCCGGAGTCTGTGTATGCATACTGCCAGTTTTCTTGGGGTGTATCTGGTCTATGGGAGGGGGTTCTAGTTCCGATGCCCATTTGTACCATGTTGCAGAGGGAGAGCCATTTTCTATCCTCATATGTAGTTCCTTGATTAGGTTGTTCTTGAGCTTTGTCTTTATTTTGCTTTTGATTTGTTGCAGTGCAGGCTGTATGTGCACCTGTACATTGTGAATGTGTTTGGTGCTTTTGGCTAGCTCATCAGCCTTTTCATTCCCTGGTATCCCGATGTGACTGGGGATCCAGTTTATAGTTACTAGTCTGTTTCTTTCATTATGTTGATGTAAGAGGATTTTAATGTCCGCTATCAGGGATTTGTTTTCTTTGTTTTTGTCCTGCTGTAGGACCTGCACTGAGGATCGTGAGTCAGTATGGATGACTACTGGTCCTTCCTCATTTTCAATAGAGTATTTTAATGCTTGCTGTATTGCGACAAGCTCTGTCTGCAGGGTGGAGACATTGTTGGATGTTCTCCAGCAAGCTGTGAACTTGCAGGAGTGAACTGCCGCTCCTGCTGTTTGGGTTCCAGGATCTACTGTACCATCAGTATAGTAGATCTGTGCCCCTGTTGTTTCTACTGAGGTTATAGCTGCTTCTGCTGCGTTTCTGAGTTCTTCTATTGTGCAGTTTTCTTTTGCCGTTGGGAGTTTGGTGTAGTTGAATTTAGGCAACTTGTTTTTTCCATGGTGGAATGTGTATAGTACTTTGTGCTGTGTCAGGTTTTAATTGTAGGATTGTTTCTGTAAGGCCAAGTCTTTTGATGTTATCGCTATGGTCTTTGCCATAAGAATCTGGGGTTTGTACTTCAGGATGTTTGGATAGTTCCTCTCTTACTCGTCTTTTGGTGATTGAGTCTCTGTCTGACAGGAACATCTTTGCAACTATGCTTGCATTTCTTAGTGCAATTCTGTCTTCGAGGGTTGGTAGTCCGGTTTCCAACCTTAGGTTGCAAAGTCTTGTCCACATTGGGGCACCCAACATGAGCCTCATTGGCATTGTTAGAGAGATTTCCTCTCACAGTTGCATATATATCGTCGTCCTGGGCGTGTCAAGCTATCCTTAATCACGTGACTTTTTGCCGGCTTCCACGCCTCACTCGTCTGGGCTCCGTGAATCATTCAAGAACGGGTCCTGGCATTTGGGAGTTGTTTACAGAAAAGAACCTTAGAGTCAGCGGAATTAACTGAAAACATCCTACCTAACTTCTCGTTCACTCTCATGTCTCTCCTCAATTCTTTCTATATCTTTACAATTATTACTAACTGCATTTGTCTCTCTATTTTTCATTAACCATTAAAACTCACGAATAAAGACATCAATAACATACATAAACCTTCTGCATATGAAATTTATCCTAAGAAAATAAGCCTCTGTTTGATATATATATATATATATATATATATATATATATATATATATATATATATATATATATATATATATATATATATATATAAATAGGTATTGAGGGAGTTTTCTGTGTTTATATACTCTATAGTTTTTTAGATGTTAAAGTAAAAGTTTAAAAAAAAAAATGAGAAAAGACAATTTCTAGGGATCAGCAATTATTAGAAAAATGTCTTCGTATTAGGAGAAAATATTGATTACTTTTTTTACAATAATGTCTGCTGTTTTTGTTAATCGGGACATTGATTATCGGGTAAGTTGGATGGGGACATTCAAAGATGCTCGGAACATAAGGAGCATATTATTTCAACAATAATGATATTCAAGATTCCCTTTATCTCTCTCTCTCTCTCTCTCTCTCTCTCTCCTCTCTCTCCTCTCTCTCTCTCTCTCTCTCTCTCTGAATAGTATTGATGCATAAGGATTGCTTTTTATTATTGGTATTTAAAAAAGGTTTCTCTCTCTCTCTCTCTCTCTCTCTCTCTCTCTCTCTCTCTCTCTCTCTCTCTCTCTCTTGGCAGAAGATTGAGGCATAAGTATTACATTTTACAACTGGTATTTAAGAAAGGGCTCTCTCTCTCTCTCTCTCCTCTCTCTCTCTCTCTCTCCTCTCTCCTCTCTCTCTCTCTCTCTCTCCTCTCTTTATTTTACTTGGATGTAAGACACACTCTCTTTTTTACAAAAGAATGCACTTGATATAATTGAATTACAAATGCTAATAAGAAACTAATATATCAATCACCGTTGCACTAATGAATATGAATAGGATATTTCGTTTAATTATGGTTCTATTAGATGATTTTTATTCTTTTTCAATTACCTTCCGGATTTGGATGTTCATTTACTAATTTTATTTTATTTTTAAAGATGAGAGAGAGAGAGAGAGAGAGAGAGAGGAGAGAGAGAGAGGAGAGAGAGAGAGAGAGAGAGAGAGAGAGAGAGGAGAGAGAGAGGAGTAATATCTCTATATTGAATAATGTCTTTTCCACACTATATGCAATGTTTTTACCCAATGTTTAAGAATATTTTATTCGAAAATATTTTTTGTTCTTACAACCGGAGCTTACGATCACTGATCTAAATCTCAGCTCACATCTCATAGACGTGAATGCAACCATCCACGAGATCCTATGCAAATGGACAGTAAGTTTCCGAACCACCAACTTCATGTTATTCAAAACAGAGCAGTGTTACAATCGAGCACCATATTGTTAGAAATGCGGTGTATTATTTACTTTTTGTGTGTTAAGAAGTAGTTTTACCAATTAACAATATCGACATTTTTATGTGGTATTTTTGTCCTAACAATTTTTGTCTGAAGGATTTTTGATATATTTTGAAACACCTATTTTTCATAAAATACGTTAAGTTTGATAATTGTCTCCCTCATTTATTTA
The DNA here is from genome assembly GCF_036898095.1 of Palaemon carinicauda. Classification (NCBI taxonomy): domain Eukaryota; kingdom Metazoa; phylum Arthropoda; class Malacostraca; order Decapoda; family Palaemonidae; genus Palaemon; species Palaemon carinicauda. The sequence continues at coordinate 34,393,910 of NC_090734.1, read as the reverse complement.
TGGAGTATTTACAATCAATAGTTTATTTCCTACTTTTTTGATAAAATATGAATTTTTTATTCTTAATTTTGTGAATAAAAACGATGATGAAAATATTTTCGATATATTGAAAACAGCTTATGACTATATATATATATATATATATATATATATATATATATATATATATATATATATATATATATATATGATCCTTTATAGATATTTTTATTATCTCATTTTTACTTTAATTTGTCATTAATGTAAAGAATTCTAAAATATGAGAAGTGTTTTCTGGAAAATTCATGACATTTCGTAGATGTTGAATTCTCACATGTAACAAAATTTATTATATTTGTCTAAATTGGTTTCGAATCTTTAATTTACACTTTATGTTTTGGATAATCAAAATGTATTTTGTAAATAGAATACTGTTAATTAAATTTTTTTCTATTGGATGGAAATATGAATAGGAAATAATCACTCGCTTTGAATTTCGTATATCGGCAAAAATAAGTCGAACATTCTCTGTTTCACATAAATGTAATTCTGTTACTTTTATCTTCTATTAATTTCTTGGGGTTATTAAGATGATCAAATCTTTGATTAAAACAAATATTCTGGGTGGATGATAAAGATGATTAGGTAATAATTGTAAGGTTGATTTATTTTATAATGATTTAAGGCAACTGAAACAAATTCCTCAATGTAGAAAATTACTATTTTTGCTTAATCGATACCAAGGAATATGCGACAAATATTAGGTTACTAACAAATTGGCTTTTTTTGTTGGTATAAAATTATCGATTTCGTAATTGAAGATGATTTTTATTAGATATATGAAAATGACGAGTAAACTTTTATATGAAATAATATAAAAAAAAAAATCGCAAGATAACGCCGGTAGCAACTACATTAGGTATAAAGAAATAAGATTAAAGTAACGACGAAAACTAAAAAAAAATGCTAAAACACATTAATACGCAGACAGGAAAAACTATGAAAAGATAAATCGATGAAAGCAATAATGACTAAAAGAATGTTTTCGTATCTTAACTTCAACCTTGGAGCTTCGCATGATATTTCCTTTCTCTCTCTCTCTCTCTCTCTCTCTCTCTCTCTCTCTCCTCTCTCTCTCTCTCTCTCTCTCTCTCTCTCTCTCTCTCTCTCTCATTTTACTTTAAAATAACCAGAAAGCAAGACATGCTAAAACGAAAACTAACTTCTCGTAGTTTTGAAATCTTTTGAGTTTCTTAGAAAATTGTCGTAATATGAAATTGACTGATATTCAGGTATATATACCCAAGAAATCTTTTTAAATATTTTTTATCTAATTTTTCAGTTGTTCATCATGTTATATTTTTGGAGCGTCAATGTTTTTTTTTCCGGTGGTGGGGGGGTGGGGGGGGGGGGGGGGGGGGAGTTTGGTTAGGAGAGAGCTTGAATTCTGTCGCTATTTTGTTATAAAAATCATAGCCTATTGACGAAAAGGGCCTCAGTAATTTTGCCAGTCGTCTCTATCTTTAGTTTTTAATTCAATAAATCTTCACTCATCATGACATGATGGGTCATAGTCCTCAGCCATGCGGACGGGCGTCTCCTAGCTCTTCTATTGCCCAGGTAAACATTTGGTGAACTAATCTTTCTTGGGGGAGTGTGAAGAGCATGTCCAAAACCATTTACATCGACCCCTCAACATGATCTCATCCACATATGGCGCTCGCATAATATCTCATATAGTTTAATTTTTCAATACTGATCTAATATTTAACTCACACAATTCTTCTGAGACCTGTGTTCTCAAATCTACTAAATATGTTGGAGATTTTTCAATTGTCATACCATGACTCATTTCCATATAATATACAAATATAGGTAAACTGATTTTATATGTAATTTTAAGCGATTTGATTTTCAAATTCTACGTAACCTAGCCATAGTTTGATTTTATTTCTTTTTTAATCTTTAATTAAAACTCAAATTCTAATAACACTGTATTGGAGATTATAATTCCCTAACACTTAATTGATTCTACCTAATTTTCCTTACTCCTTCCAATGATATTTCATCTTCCATGGCATATTCCATTCTCATCATCTCTTTTCTGTCCTCTGTTTATCTTGAATCGAACCTCTTGTGATATTTCAGCGATTGTGTTAAGCAGTCATCGTACATTCTCTAGTGTCTTGCTAATAAGGACAGCATCATAAGCATACTCAAAGTCAGCTAATTTACTATTTTCAGTTCAGTCCAATCCTTCTCCACTGTCTCCAACTGTTCTGTGAATACAATATCCATGAGGAGGATGAACAACACAGTTTCGTTGGAGTACTACGCCTTTTCATGTCATATCAATTTGATATGACTACACTTACATTAACTTTGCACTTACTATTCTCATGAACAGATTCAATCAAATTTACCTATTATAGAGGAATTACTGTACATAATAACAAAGGTCTCTCCACAAAACTTGCAGGTGCACACTATCAAAGGCTTTATTTATATTCCACAAATTCCAACAAAATTGGATTTCTATATTCTACACATTTTTTTACTTCTCAAAATGAAAATTTTGCCAGTACAGCATCTATCTTTTCCTAATCCTTCTTGTTCATCTATCAGCTAATCGTCAATCTTTTTCTTTGCTCTCTTTAGAATGAATATACTATATATTTTCATGACAATTTACGTAAGTGTGACACATCTGTAATTATTGCAATCAGTCAGATCTCCCTATTTTGCCATTAAAGCTAACACTCCTTACTCCCATTCATCAGGTTTTGCCAGTTTAGGGTTATATAAATATATATTTTTGATATTGTTATTGTTCGTATAGTATTTTATTTTTCCTTGTTTCCTTTCCTCACTGGCCTATTTTCCCATTTGTGACCCCGGGGCTTTAAGCGTCAAGGTTTTCTAAGTGGGGTT
>NC_090734.1:34387958-34390500 GCF_036898095.1 Palaemon carinicauda | reverse complement strand
ATATATATATTTATATGAATATATATACATTTATATATATATATATATATATACTATATATATATATATATATACTATATATTTTATATATATATATGTATATATATATATTTATATGAATATATATACATATATATATATTTATATATATATGTAAACATTATATATATAGTATATATATATATATATATATATATATATATATATATATATATATGTATACATATATATATATATATATATATATATATATATATATATATATATACATATATATACAGTATATATTAACATATATATATATATATATATATATATATATGTATGTATATATATATATATATACATATATATATATATATATATATATATATATATTATATATATATACACACACACACATATATATATTTATATATATATATATATATATATATATGCGTGTGTGTTTGTGTGTGTCTTTGTGTGTACATATATACTCAGAAACAACTGAGGAAATAGATAATTATTTCACATTTGTTCTCCTTCAAAATTGCTTTGAGGATAACATTCATTATATGTCTTTTGGTCGTCAATATTTCAGAGTAATTCATTTAAGTAAAAAAGGGAATTATGTCCTTTTAGTTCACTTCCTAGCCATCAGTTTTTATTGGGCCTACCTCCCAGACCCCACCTCCCCCAAAAATATTTTGTTTATTGTTGGACCATAATATCTGTCAAAAAAAAAAAAGCTATATATAATTCAGAATTTCAGGCAGTTTGATATTTAAGTTACCATTTTTATTGAAGATTTAGTCCTAAACATGGAGTATTCAAATTCTAAAATAGATATTTTATAAAACACATTGCCATTAGTACACAAATCTTCATATTATGAAAGCTTTCTAATACTGAGAATATTTTGTATATTTCTATCTTTTTTCTCTCAAGTGCATTTTAGAATTGAACAGAAAGTGTTTTAATGTTTACTTGTAAAAGGTACTATTTTAAATTACCAATTATGATATAATTACATATTCCTGCATAAAAAAAAAATATATAAGAACCGCAACATTTTCATCTAAAAAAATGGCCTTAAACGTACCGAAAGAGAAAATTGAAAAGAAATAGAAGACGAAAGATGAAGGAAAGGTATGAAGCAAATTTACCGATGAAAATATATTAAAGAGAAGACGAAGAAACTTATTTTTCTCTCCTTATGAAAAAATCATTAGCGGCAAAGCTATAAACGGAAACCATTAAATGACATTAGTCGAAGTAAAGAAAAGGAATTTATGGAGCAGTTATATCACTTAACTAGTTGATAGTCATTTTTGGCAATTACTGATAATGATTGATTAAGGAATAATTGATAAGAACTATTACTTCATGGTTATAGTTTATGGAATAATAAGCAAAATCTTGAATGCAGTTGAGTTTTTTCATGTTTATTTTTATGAAATTGAATTGATTTGTACATCAGTCTCTTATGTTGCCTACTTTTCAGCTTAATGCTTATTAATATTGATTAAAATAATAATAATAATAATAATAATAATAATAATAATAATATTAAACAATAATAATAATACCCATATATGAAATCTGCTCCTCATCTTAACAATATACTACAAAAATAACAAAAATCATTGCTGCCACATATCCAACAACAGTCTTAAAAACTGTAATCATAAGGCGGAAAATCAGAAATGTCCAAATCAAGGAAACATATTGACAAGAGCTGATATAAATCCGGATGTTGAGGCTTGTCTTAACCAGCTGGTGGAGAGAGGAGAGAGAGAGAGAGAGAGAGAGAGAGAGAGAGAGAGAGAGAGTAGAGAGAGAGAGAGAGAGAGGGGGGAAGTATCCATGGAAAGGGAGATGTTATTTTTGTTTGACATGACTGTAACACATGGGGGAAATGGATGGAGGCAGCAGGAGTGGTATATGATAAGATAGAAGACAAGATCTATAACACAGTAAAAAAGACTAAATGAAGTGCTTATGTATGGATCGGAAACAGAGGGAGCACAGCTTCATATAAAAGAGATGGTAATTTTGGAGTGGATTATGTGAAAAACACTACTTGAAAGATTGGAAAGTTATGAATTATGAAGAATGGCCGATGTCGTAAAGATTACAGAACAGATAAGATTGTCACGAATGAGATGGTGTGGGCACGTGTTGAGATGGTGGGGAGGAATTGAGGTAAGGCTAGGAATAAGTTGATAAGGGCAGAAGATCGAGAGGAAGCAGAGAATTAGATGACGAGTTAAGGTGAAGGATGATATGGAGATAACAGGTTATTGGAGGAGGATGCCTTGATAGGGAGAATTACAGGGCCGCATCAGGTAACCGACCCTGCAATGTGGGGATAACAGTGGGAAAGAAGAAGTTATATGTATAAAATCTCCATTTACTTACATCCATGTTCTGAATGTGGGCAAAAAGACATAATTTTACAAGTCCTTGAAGGTTATTAGTCTACAGCAAAATCAACTAAATCGTGATGAATGAGAGAAAGTCAGCATGATAATTAGATTTATTTTAATTATTCTGTTAA
>NC_090734.1:34380458-34382958 GCF_036898095.1 Palaemon carinicauda | reverse complement strand
CTTAAATACGTAAATTGAGACTATGAAATCTGCCCATGAGCATAGCAAGTGCAAAGTTAATATTTACTGAGTCTTATCATATGAATTTCCAGTGAACAGCGGAGTACTCCAAGGGAATGTGTTGTCACTTAAGTTGTTAATCCTCGTCATGGATTTTGTAATGCGTAGAACAGTCAGAGATGGTGCAGAAGGATTGGACTGGATTAGTGATAGGAATTTAGCAGACCTAGAGTATGCAGATTTTGCTGTCCTTGTTAGCAGAACACCAGAAGATCTGCAATGCTTGCTCACAAGAATGCAAGAAATATCACACGAGGTTGTGCCAAAGATAAATAGAAGAATGACAGAGATGATGAGAAGGGAATATGCAAAGGAAGATGAAATATCATTGGAAAGAGAAAGAATTTATGAGGTAGAATTATTCAGGTATTTAGTAACTATGATCTCCATTAAAGGGTCTTTAGAATTGCCTGAAATTACATATGAAAATCTAACTATACATCAGTTTAGTGAGATCGGTGTTACTCTATGGACATGAGTCAAGGTATGACAATGAAACAATCATCAATAGATTTAGTATATTTGAGAACTCAGCCTTCAGAAGGATATTAGGAGTTAAATGGTAGGGTAGGATTAGAAATGAAACTATAACAGAGATTACTCGAGCACCATATGTGGATGAGATCATGATGAGGGGTAGATGGATATGGTATGGGCATTTCCTTTGCACTCCGCAATTGAGATTAGTTCACCAATCGTTCAGCTGGGCTCCACAAGGCACTAGAAGAGTTGGAAGACCTATGTCTACATGGTTGAGGAATATGAAGCACGAAGTAGTCGATGATAAATGGAGAAGTATTGAAATAAAAGCTAAAGATAGAGACGACTGGCGAAATCTAACCGAGGCCCTTGGCGTCGTTAGGCGTAGGAGATGATGGTGATGATGATGTATTTTAGAAATTCTTTTCTCTTTATATTTTTGTCTTTTAATAGCATAATTAGGTTGCAACAAAAATATTATCTCTCTCTCTCTCTCTCTCTCCTCTCTCTCTCTCTCTCTCTCTCTCTGCTACTTCTTACCATTAAAACCAGTCGGCACAACGTAGGTACATACCAGACAACCACCTCTCCCCCCCCCCCTCTCTCTCTCTCTCTCTCTCTCTCTCTCTCTCTCTCTCTCTCTCTCTCTCTCATTCGATGGCCTGGCCCGGCAGTTTGTGTTAGTGAGGGAGCTTGCATGATGATCGATGAATGGGTGGTTGATGTGGACGCGGAGGTTTTTTTCCAGTAGGTCTAACCTTGCCGTCAAGACCAGCTCTGAGCATCCAGACTAGGACCAGACCACTATTTCCTCTCCCACATCTTCATATATCTTTTTTCCTCTCTTTGTCAACCCTTTTACCCAAACTCTCATCCTTCAATATCTCTTTACTTAAATAAAAAAGTAAAAAAAAAAAAAAAAAAAAAAAACATTAGATATTCACATACACACATAGACATTCAGGAGCTGACAGCTACCTCGTGCATCTGAAGAGAGGCTTTGGAACCTCTATAAAAAACACTAAGAACTCGTTCACAAGTTTCAAGAAACTGGGATGTATGAATCTCTGGGTTACAGGCGACACAATAATGGATTAGTGCTATTAGTGGTCCAAAAAGCACATTCCTAACATGCAATAGTTGACCACTCCTTGTGACCGACCCTTAGCAGAATAGGCTTAACTGTTCATGAGGTTTACATAGGTTTTCTACCTTGTTCGAGTCCTGGCCAACTAAAAAAGCTAGTTGTAGTTTCTTGGTAAAACTCAGTACCTAAGAGTCTGGCTGTCCCTGGTTGTCCGGAAATGCCAGTAATCGTCAGCATTCCGCTATCAATCCTGGTAAGAAAACTGGCTTTTGCCTTGTTCTGCTGAGTTGGAAGCTGAAGCACGTTAGGGACAGCCCAACTTTCAGGAGACTAAATTGTTGCTTTTGGACCACTTATGGAAGGTTAGAAACTGAAAAGATGGAAATTCAGCAGGTGGGTAACTATCATCCACCCCTTCTTTTTATAATAATGGTCACAAAGCCAATATTTATATAGGTCATTAGCTGAGATTTCCAAATAGATATGCATCAGACAATATCACAGAAATTAAAACTGACAGAAACTTAAGTTAAAGTACAAATTGGAAAAAGGTCACATAAACAAATGATGTGTAGACTTTAAAAAAGTGTGCGCTACGAATCTGCACCATAATAGTGTGTGCTTGTTCTGTAAGCCAGAACAGGATATAAAAAAAAAATTAAAACCAAGAACTAAAAACCAATTGATAGAGATCATGTTCAAGTTCCAACAGTTCCAAGGAACAAATAATTCATAGATGATATGGTAGAAAACTGGATTAGTGTCCAGCAAATTCAAAATAAGGTCAAATCAACGGCTGAACATAGAGAGGAAATAAAAAAAAAAAAAACAGAGAGTTCATAAAACTCATTACAAGAAGGGTAGCTAAGGCCA
>NC_090734.1:34362958-34375458 GCF_036898095.1 Palaemon carinicauda | reverse complement strand
TCTATTGCCTTGTTGAGCCCATGTAAACATTTGGTGAACTAATCTCTCTTGGGGAGTGTGGAGAGCAGGTCCAAACCATTTCCATCGACCCCTTAACATGATCTCACCCACATATGGCGCTCGCATAATATCTCTTAAAGTTTAACTTTTCAATACTGATCTAATGTTAAACTCACACAATTCTTCTGAGATCTGTGTTCTCAAATCTACTAAATATGTTGGAGACTCTTCAATTGTCATACCATGACTCATTTCCATATAATATACAAAAATAGGTAAACTGATTTTTATATGTAATTTTAAGCGATTTGATTTCCAAATTCTACATAACCTAGCCATAGTTTGATTTTTTTTGTTTAATCTTTAATTAAAACTCAAATCCTAATAACACTGTATTGGAGATCATAATTCCCTAATACTTTAATTGATTCTACCTAATTTTCCTTACTCCTTCCAATGATATTTCATCTTCCATGGCATATTCCATTCTCATCAGCTCTTCCTATCCTCTCTTTCTCTTGAATCCAACCTCTTGTGATATTTCAGCGATTCTGTTAAGCAATCATCGTACATTCTCTAGTGTCTTGCTAATAAGGACAGCATCATAAGGATACTCAAAGTCAGCTAATTTACTATTTTCAGTTCAGTCCAATCCTTCTCCACTGTATCCAACTGTTCTGTGCATTACACAATCCATGAGGAGGATGAACAACACAGTTGACAACACATTTCGTTGAAGTACTACGCTTTTCATTTTATATTAATTTGATATGACTACACTTACATTAACTTTGCACTTACTATTCTCATGAACAGATTTAATCAAATATACATATTATAGAGGAATTACATAATAACAAAGGTCTCTCCACAAAACTTGCTGGTGCACACTATCAAAGGCTTTTTCATATTCCACAAATTCCAACAAAATTGGATTTCTATATTCTACGCATTTTTTTACGTCTCAAAATGAAAATTTTGCCAGTACAGCATCTATCTTTTCCTAATCCTTCTTGTTCATCTATCAGCTTATCATCAATCCTTTTCTTTGCTCTCTTTAGAATGAATATACTATATATTTTCATGACAATTTACGTAAGTGTGACGGAATTATTGCAATCAGTCAAGTCTCCCTATTTTGCCATTAAAGCTAACACTCCTTACTCCCATTCATCAGGTTTTGCCTCTTTAGGGTTATATAAATTATTAATTTTGATATTGTTATTGTTCGTATAGTATTTTATTTTTTCTTGTTTCCATTCCCCACTGGCCTATTTTCCCATTTGTGACCCCTGGGCTTTAAGGTTTTCTAACTGGGGTTGTGCATATATATATATATATATATATATATATGTATATATATATATATATATATATATATATATATATATATATATATATATATATATATATATATATTTATATATATATATATATATATATATATATATATATATGCATATATATATACATACATATATATATATATATATATATATATATATATATATATATATATATATATATATATATATATATATATATATGTGTGTGTGTGTGTGTGTGTGTGCGTGTGTATAAGTATGTATATTAATATATGTATGGGAGAGAGAGAGAGAGAGAGAGAGAGAGAGAGAGAGAGAGAGAGAGAGAGAGAGAGAGAGAGAGAGAGAGAGAGAGAGAGAAAAGTTAGGGGAGTGTAAAACCGAGTGAAAGACGACAACCTGCTTCCAGCAGAAATGAATTTTCTGAGAAGTTCTGATGATTAATGTCGAATCCACATTCCATTATTTGAAGAATCTTATTGAAATAAATAGGGAACGTATGGAGTCATTCGTTTCCCTCGTCTCCTTGATGAAAATGGGGGACGTATTGACTCATCGGTTTCCCTCATCTTATTGAAGAAAATGGGGAACTTGCTGACTCATTTGTTATCCTCATCTTTTTGATGAAAATAGGGAACGTACTGACTCATCCATTTTCTTCAATTTCAAGGGATTTGTACGAGAATAATGCAATAGAATCTGAAATGAAAAAAACAGAAGACGATTGTTACGTGAGCTTAAATTTAGAAATTCCAATTATAGTTCATGTGCGTGATTTACTAATATGGTACAATCAACATTTGCTAATGAGTAATTCACATTTATTTAGAGCATAATTAGGTTTTTCGATTATGCTGGAATTTATTTATATATATATGTATGTCAAGATGTCGTAATACCTGTTTAAGAGTTCACCAAAGAACTCTAATGTGGTTGAAAAAAGAACAAAAGGAAAATATATATAAATTCTACCGAAATTATCAGAAAAAAAAAATCATTTCATAAATAGGTTACACAGATACAAATATCTGAACTTCTTGCGCCTTCATATACTGAATATTCTTTGAAAAGAGGAATTCACATATTAGCATCTTCCCTATATTAAAAAGAGCACGTTTTGTGATATATATATATATATATATATATATATATATATATATATATATATATATATATATATATATATACACACACCTATATATATATATATATATATATATATATATATATATATATATATATATAGGTGTGTATATATATATATATATATATATATATATATACCTATATATATATATATATATACATATATATATATATATATATATATATATATATATATATATATATATACATATATATATATATATATATATATATATATATATATATATATATATATATATTTATATTTATATATATATATATATATATATATATATATATATATATATATATATATATATATATATATATATATATATATATATATATATATCATACTATAGCTCGTGACTGGGGACCAAACATATAATATTATATTTACTACGACTGGCGAGTTAATTCCAAATTTCCTCGTTATCTTTTACATTAAAACTGTTACACTTTAAAAAAATAATAGACGAATTCTGAGACAGGTACATAACCCCCAGACAGCATTATATAAAACATTGAATATCCAAAGGCCTCTTAAGTACACTCAAAACTTAACTGGGTAATTATTCTTGAGTATTATTTAAGACTTACTGTGGATCTTAACAGGATAGGAACGGAATCTGGATCTAATCAATGATGATTGGAATATTACCCTTTTTACAAGAATATACATATTTTATATAAATTTTAACACTAAAAATAATTTACCTAATAACAAAATCAGTCATTGGAAAAATTTAAGTGTGAAAAAAAATTAGAAGGACAAAAAAATTATATGATCTGAAAATTATATATTAACTTGACTTGAATTATTTTATATGAATAAAGCTTATACCAAGAAAAGAAATAATGCATTGTAAATTGTACAATATTCAATAATACAATATTCTAGCCTGACGCTTAATGAAAAATAGAAAACCAGATGGAACAAGTAATATCTAATTTTCCTACTGTCATCCAAGTACAATGAATTAAAAATCACCATAGCTTTTTACGTATCTTTTCGACACATGATTTACTTTGAGGCACAGAGTCACTTAGGAAAGGACATTCTAAGCGTAGTGAACACTTTCAACAACAATACACTGGGTTGCGTGTCAGAGTGAGAGATGTGAGGAAATGTCAATCTCAAGGCTGGTAATCTCTATCCATCTGTCTGTGACCCTGGTGTCCCCTTTTTATATAAAACCTAACTACTACTTCTAGATCATTCCCAAGGATTTGAGAAGCGTGGCGGCCGACTAAGGTGTCAAAGTTGCAAAGTATCGCTCTCTTGAACGCTGCATTCAAGCCACGTATATATATATATATATATATATATATATATATATATATATATATATATATATATATATATATATATATATATATATATATATATATATATTTGTGCGCGTGAGTGTGTGCGTGCATGTGTGTATGTTAGCGTGCGTGTGTGTGTGTGTTTTGTGCATGCAGACTAAATACACTGGTTTACAAAAAAAAAAAAAAAATTGGTCAAAGGCAATCAAAAACGTTCTGGTGCTCGTCGTGTCAACACCACCCTCCTCGCTGCTCCTCTGAGAGCAGCTAACAGGAACCTTTCATTGTTCCTTGCCTTCCTCTCGCCCTATGATTTTCCTTTTTCATTCACGTGAGAGGCCAACAAAATCCAGTTAATGTGAGCACAATTTTGTGCCTGTTAGGAACGAACAACAAGTGTTTTTACAGGCCTTTCTTCTTCCGTGAACATCAGCGTAAGATCGTGCTATTCTTCCAGTGTTTACAGCCACGTGACTCAGTGTATAAGTGCACATTTTTGCGCCTATAAGGAACGAGAACATCGGCGTAAAATCGTACTATTATTGTGCCGTTAGGAACGAACAAAAAGTGTTTTTTCCCGCAAATATCGGTGTAAAGCTGTGCTTATATTCCCTTGTGCCTACAGCCACGTGTCTCAGTGTTTACAGTGAATATGTGCACGATTTTCCGCCCATGGAGAACGAACAATAGGTGTTTTCATAAGCTCCCTCTCCCGTGAATATTGGAGAAAAATCGTGCTTTCTCGCCGACCTCAGGTTATTAAGGAATTTACTCACAAAGACTCAAGTTAAAAGATTCATTTTTACCAAGATTAATCACTTCAATGCTGTGTGAACCCAACAGTGACCTAACCCAGTGGCAACATACCTGATACAACGAATCTATCACCGAAGTCTCCTCTCTATTCAACGGCCAGAAAGCACAAAACCGAAATTTTCATGACCCTCAATTACTAACCTTTTTTTTTTTTTTTTTTTTTTTTTGAGTGCTCTCAACCTCAAAGACAACACAGAACAGCTATTTACTCCGGTGTCTTTCCTGAAATGACCCATAAACCAGTGTGTCAATAAGGGCCTTTGTAACCCAAAGCTCTATTTATTTTATTTCATTCTCTAGAATTAGACAATGCAAATCCAACCTGCCCAACCTAGTGCTCTGTTGCCTGTGCCATTTGACTCTAAGTGAAACAAACCACCTCCCCATTGCATTGCGTGCAACGGACCGTTATCAGCCATCTTTTTCTTCTGCTCTACAAGTCATTTGTGTTAAGTCTCATCGCCCTTGCTGCCCTAACAATGGCCGATGATGGCGCCCAGACCCCTTCTGTAGGGGGCATTAAAAGGAAAAGTGTCGAAGCTATCTCCCCAAATGGTGGGGACTCTTCTAGAACGAGAAGAGACTCCCACACCAGCCAGGGAGAACCTGAAGACGGAGCTTCGGACATTGAACGCCTCCAACTCGACCTTTCGCAATCCGAAACAGGCTCCCCTGACCCGGTACCCAAAATGGACAAAAGTGATAATGGACCAGAGACAGAAAAAGAAGATACTTCAGCAGCCCCTCAACAGGAAACGGCTATTCCTCCCTCTGTCAGGCCCAAGACAGCAACACGGCCTACTGCCAAGCCCGACATAGGCAGTCAAGAGAGTGCACGGCACGCAAAAACAAGGACCCAAGGTAATAGGAGGACCACGGAGAACACGACGTTGAATGTCGCAGGTAAACTACAACCACCAGTTCCTTCCCTAGCTGATCTTCCAAGATTCAAAGCCTCTAGGGATACTAACTCAAACCACTCCCCTAGTAAATTGATAGATCTAGCAGTAAAATCAGGTAAAGAAGCAGGTCGTGCCATAGCTTACACTTACAAAATAACTAACGATGGGAACTTCATCCTCTTTCCCAAGAATGTCGAAACAGTCGAAACCTTTAGGAACTATCGCCACTTTACAGAACTCGACCCCTCCCAAAGAAGGCGAAAAATTTATGTGTATGGATACCCCCTCTATCTTGACTTAGATTTCATCAACGAACACCCGGCCATTTCAGAAGCTGTTCGCAAACAGTACAAGAAGAACAAGCAGAATTTTGATACCACCACAGTTGTATGCACCTTCACAGGCCCCTCCACTCCCCAATTTCTCGATCTAAATCATTGGGGCAAATACAGAGTTGCAGACTATATCCCGCCGCCCACAAGATGTTTTAATTGCCAGCGTTTTGGGCACCACAAGAGTCAGTGCCAACACGAGACTAGATGTGGGGTATGCTCGGAGAAACACGAAACTGAAGTCTGCATCACTAAACACGAAAACAATCAGCCAACCATAGCTAAGTGCCCCAACTGCTCCGCCGACCATCATGCCTGGAACAAACGCTGCCCATCTTTCATCCATGAGCTAAATCGAAAGGGCACCCCAGCACCTTCACGAACTCAAATCAATCCTTCCCGCCCCTCCTTCCGCCTTCACCCATCCCAATCCTACCATCCTCCACAGTTATGCCACCAATCCTACGCTGAAGCTGCAAAACCAGCTATCCGCCCCTCTGGCACCGAACCTCCTTGCACGCCTCCCCATCATAGCCCTGCTCCCCTCTCCCCAGCATGCTCGGACCCCACCCCCTCCTCATCCTCACAGCAGGTCCCTCCACCTGAACCAGATATCGACCCCTCCACCTCTTCCCGTCCAACCATCTCCGCCGGCTCTTCAGGCTCGACCGAGCCTGTCCCTGCGGTACAGCACTCTGCTGGCTCTTCAGGCTCGACCGAGCCTGTCCCTGTGGTACAGCACTCTGCTGGCTTTTTAGGCTCAACCGAGCCTGTTCCTGCGTTACAGCACTCTGCTACCACCTCACCCATACCCAACCACTCAGCAAACAGATTACCCAATAGTAGGCTATCTAAGGAACCCAGCCCAACCTCTCCTTCCCACCCCGATCTCTTACCCTGCTGCTCTTGCATTAAGAAATTGCAAGAAATCACTATAAACCTCCATTCAGCCCTTCATGGGGCCCCTGGGCTCTCCCCAGACTACACGCGCATCATAGCAAACCTGATTAAGGACCTGACCCAATACCATGGATCCTTACAGCAATGATAGCTCGGACTCTGAAGTTTACCTACACACATATGAAACCGGCAAGGGACTTAAAATTATGCAGTGGAACATCGCAGGAGTTAGCAGCAAGTATGCACTCCTCCAATCACAGACTGCCACCCTCAAGCCAGACGTCGTCCTCTTACAGGAGACATTGCTCAGGGAGAACTCACTCTTCTCCTACAAAGGATACACTATACACAAAACTCCTCGCACGGACACAACACGGGGACTACTCACACTAGTAAAAGACACAATACAGTCCACAAAGCTACCGACAATACAGTGTGGAGAAGCTGAATTGCTCAGTGTAGAAATCAGACTGGCCCACACAACACTCATCCTACACAACATATATAAAAGCCCAAGAAAGTCTCTGGAAGCTGAAAACCTTTTTGCTTCCATCTCCGCTTCCAACGCCATCCTAGCAGGTGATCTAAATGCTCACCACCCCTTTTTACACTCTCCAAGTACAAACCCCACTGGGAGGCACCTATACTCCCTCCTTCAGGATTTCCCCAACGTTGGCCTTCTGAACAGGCTACCTGCCAGCACCCACATTGCTGGTGGCACCCTAGATTTAATGTTCATCCCAAGAGCCCTCCACGACACCGCCTCCTGGATGTTACACCCGTCCCTCGCCAGTGACCACTTCGCCATCCTCGCCACGGTACCAACCCCCAAACTCCCACCAATCCCGCCACCCCCCGGCAAGATGGAATCCTAACTTTGCCCAATGGGACATCTTCGAGAGGCACATGACAACATGGGCTCTCAAGCTCGCAGAAAACCCATCTGAGGACCCCACCTTCCTCCTTACGGAGTTTACAAAACAAATCACCCTGGCTGCGGATGCCTCCATGCCCAGGAAAGGCAGGAACCCGCAACACAATCATAAGGACGCGTGGTACTACTGCCCGCGCATAAAAGAAATGAACAAACGGATAAACAGGACAAGGAAGCTCTTCAGACGGCACAGGACTGATGGGCTACTCCTTCTACTGAGGGAGCTCATAGCCGAAGCAGTTCAAGTTGCCAACGAAGTAAAAAGGGAAAAATGGCTCCAATGGTGCAGCAAAATTTCACAACAAACATCTCTCAAAGCCATCTGGGCCTGGTTTAACAAGGTCTCAGGATCCAAAAGACACCAGACCAAGCCCACTCATCCTCAACCCCATCAAGAGGCAATGAACATAGCTCAAACCTTTGCAAATCGATCGAAATCAACTAACCTATGCCCAGCTACCCAGGCCAGGCAGGAACAACTTCGGCCTAGAAGAAATGACCTAGTTAGAGCAGCCTGCAATGAACCGTCATGCACTGATGCGCTCTACACTTCGGCCGAACTTGAGGCTGCCCTAGCTAAATGTAGAGACACGGCCCCTGGTGCCGATGGCATCACTTATTCGATGCTAAAGCATCTTGGCGAACCTGCCAAAAATAGCTACCTACACATAATTAACCTAACGCATGCTCAGAATATCAGGCCCGAACCATGGAACAAACAGGACACCAACCCAATACCAAAGCCTAAGGAAATGAATGCCTATCGTCCCATTGCCCTACTCAGCTGCACTGGTAAGGTAGCTGAACGGATGGTCCTCCGGCGGCTTCAGTGGGCGGTGGGCCCTTTGCACGACAGGCTCTATGCCTACACGAGAGGCATTGGAACACAAGAATGTCTAGCTGATGTCATGGCCACAGTCAACGGAAAGAGCGCACTAGTTGTTTTCCTTGATCTTGAGAAGGCCTATGAGCTAGCCAGCTCTGACGCCATTCTGACATCACTGGTCCTCAAAGGCGTCAGAGGCCACCTCCTTGCGTGGACGCAGAAATATACCCAAAACAGAGTAGCTAGAGTTACTTTCCAGGGAGCCACGTCACCATACATACCACTCGAAAATGGCACTCCACAAGGAGGGATATTAAGCCCCTTCTTATTCAATGTACTCATTGAAAACATATTGAAAGAAGACTACCCGGAGGGCATTCAAATCTTCATCTACGCAGACGATATCTGCGTTGTCTGCCCACACATAGTCAACAACAAACACCGTAAAATGCAAATCGCCCTAGACACCATTGCAGCAAGCTGCCAGGTCTTAGGACTGAAAATAAACCCGAACAAGACCAAAGCCATGGCTATCAAGCACTCTCAACCACCCCCTCCACTAAACCTACTAGGAACGCCTATTGAATGGGTCAACAACTTTACCTACTTAGGTGTTAACCTCAACTTCAGGCTATCACCCACCCCCGAAATAACGCTCCTCAAGCACAAAGCCAACAGCCGACTGAACGCACTCCGACGCATCACGTCACTAAATCAGGGTGCAACACATCACATTCTAAGACTCTTCTACATTCAGGCTGTACGCTCTTTGGTAGAATATGCAGCCCCTGTTCTCACTACCCTCAGCCCTACACAGGAAAAGTCCATTGAAGTAATTCAAAATAATGCCATGAGGACCATCCTCGGTGCCCCGATTTGGACCAGGCTCTCACTGCTTCGAGCCGAAACCCATCTCCTGCCACTCACAGATAGGATAAACTCACGGAACAGCTCTATAATCTTCAAAACTTTCAAGACCAACCGGAACTGCCCACTCCATAACAAACTTCAAGGCCTAATCTCTCTTTCAGAAGATTTGGCCCCTCCTCACACCTATGCTGGCCGTCTTATCACAGCCCTAAGATCCAACGGCTCTCAGACAATGCTATCTACACTCAAAAAAGACACCTTCCACCCGGACTTTTCGGAAAAACCCCCCTGGATTCCCAGCCCAATCAAGTACCACTACACCACCCTCCCGTTCTCCAAGGCGCTATGCCCACCAGCACAGGCCTTTAGAGCAGCCCTTGATTCGATCACCCTCACGCTCGCAGACAATGTGTATTATACTGACGGCTCTGTAGACAGGGAGGTTCCTGCGGCAGCTGCAGCAGTCTACTCCCCACATTTCTCGGACTGCTGGAGGATCTCCAACAATGCCTCCACACTCCAAACTGAATTAGTTGCCATACTCAAAGCCCTCACACATTCACTCACCAGTCAAGGTAACACCACGATACATACTGACTCCAGAGGAGCTTTGGCAGCAATCAGGAGCCAAGATATCCGAGAAAACACACTCATCATCTC
This sequence comes from Palaemon carinicauda, assembly GCF_036898095.1. Taxonomy (NCBI): domain Eukaryota; kingdom Metazoa; phylum Arthropoda; class Malacostraca; order Decapoda; family Palaemonidae; genus Palaemon; species Palaemon carinicauda. The sequence goes on along the minus strand of NC_090734.1, from coordinate 34,365,436 downwards.
CTCTATCAGACAGATAGCCCACACACATGCTCTCCAGAACCGACAGATCACACTAAATTGGATCCCCAGTCATATAGGTATACTCGGTAATGAAGAAGCCGATCGATTAGCAAAGCAGGCCCTCCAAGTCACCACTATCAGCATAACCCTTAACCCATCGCATGAACAGTTCAAATCAGCAATGAATGCTTACTGTCAAACACAACTACATAGCTCCATCAGACAAGCCCTATTTGCCTCGTCAAAATCAGCAAAATGGTATATCAACACTACCAGCCTGGCACCACATGATCTACCAAAGAACACGCCCCGCAAACTAGCAGTAATCTACCACAGACTAAGGTTAGGGTACCCCTGCTCATGGGAAATCATCAACCCTGAGGGTAGGCAATGCAAGTACTGCGAAGCTGTTCCGGCACTCCCACTAGATCATTACCTCTGCCACTGTCCAGAAACCACAAATCTGAGACAAAACCTCGGCCAAGGAGTGCCACATACTGCAGAACATGTGACTGCCCACATTCTCAAAAACATAGAGACGCTTGCAGGTTTTCTGCGATCTTACCCCCCACCTAGGTAAGAAGAGTCTCTCCCAGCCTATGCAGATATCAATTCTCAACCACCCTTAGCCTTCTCTCCTTGGTTAAGGCTTTCCTCCGCCCTTTTTTGCCCTCTAACGCAAATCACTCCGCTCCTCTCCCAGCCCCTCTAACTCACTGGGACCAAGTTCTATAACCTTTCACCCTTAAAACTTCATCTCAACTCTTTAGCCCTCAACAGGACCTAAACACTGGGTCTCTCGACCCTGCCTGCTTAAAGCAGGTATTCATATAAGAAAAATCCTTTCGACTCTGTCCCTGGCATGCCAGAGCCATACCCAGTGACACCAGGCAAGCTGTAATAAGCACTTATGCCTAAAACTGCTTCTTTCCCCTCCCACCGAGAACCCTTCCCTCCTCTCCCAGTCTCTCTAACTCACTGGGACTAAACTCTTTAATCTTTCACCTTTGAGCTTAATCTCATCACTTTGGCCCTAAACAGGCCTAAACACTTGGTTTCTTGACCTTGCCTGCCTAAAGCAGGCATTTCTATAAGTAAAATCCCTTGACGCCGCCCATGGCCAGCCAGGGGCTTAATCAGTGCTGGCCCTTGGGCTGAGCAAGCTCGCAACATGTTGCGAAATCTAATTGACCTTTGCAAGCAGCAATAAGTACTTACACTTAAAACTGCTTCTTTCTTCTCCCACTGAAAACCCTCCTTTCCTCTCCCAGACTCTCCTACACACTGGGACTCTTTACTATACAGCCTTTCCCTTACCACTATAAAACCTCTTTTCGCCCCTAACTAGGGAAAAGAAAAAATATACTTCCAGGCCCCGCTGATCGTCAACCACCACACCTACCCGCCGGGGAAACCACCTAGGGGCTAGACGCACCGTCAAAAAGCCCCTGTCCGGAGAGAAGCTCCGGGCAATCTAAAGAAGAAGAAGAAGGTCAAAGGCAAGAATGGGGATAGGTGTTTTTTGCTATTTTGGGTGTGCTGAATTCAAATTTATAACTAGTTTTGCTCTATCACCTCTAGTTTTCTGGCTTTTAAATAGTCTCATTTTAGTATAAACAGAGAATATATGTGCACATTTCAAGAGTTGCAGCACCTTATAACAGATAAAACAGGATAGATAAGGAATACTGATTGAATCAATATACTTGGATGACACAATTTCACAATTCATAGTACCACAGACAGTCAAAAGTGTGTTTTCTTAAAAGATCTGGTGTATTTTGTCTCCGGGATGTCACGCAAGAGCATCCAGCAGAAGTCTCCCATCATGCCGAGGTTCCATTTGCCTTGATAGATGTTCTCCTTCTTCGTAATGTCTTGGTGGAATCTTTCTCCATGCTAACCACCCACTGCTCCAAGGTTTTGCGGGAAGAAGTTGAGGTGGGAATGGAGAAAATGAATCTTGAGTGACATTCGGCACCCCATATCCTCGTAAGACTTTAGCAACTTTTCAATACAGGCTTGGTAATCTGGTAAGCGTGTGTTACCAAGGAAGCCACTGCAGACCGACTTGAATGCTTACCATGCTCTCAGTTCCTTTAAGTTAAGAAGCTCCTCAAAATCAGTAACCTTCAGCACTTCTCGGATCTAAGGTCCGACAAAGGTGCCCTCTTTGAGCTTAGCAGCACTAACACCTGGGATCACAGTAGACAAGTGTTGGAAGGCAGCACCATTTTTGTCCAACACCTTCACGAAATTCTTCATCAAACCAAGCTTGATGTGAAGAGGAGGAAGAAGCACCATATTCATGTCCAACAGACGATTCCCCTTGACGCTGTGTTTACCAGGAACAAAAGTGCTTCTAGACCCCCGGTCTTTCTGCTTGTAATGATGGGATACAGCTCGACTATCCCAGAGACAGAGAAAACAGCATTACTTTGTGAAGCCAGCTTGCATACCCATAAGAAGACCAATGAC
>NC_090734.1:34332633-34357458 GCF_036898095.1 Palaemon carinicauda | reverse complement strand
ATGCCCCCAATTTTTCGGTGTCAGATTTTGTGTTAGACTACAGCATAGAGTCGTTTTATGGGTATAAATGTGGTCATCGCATATTTTCGCTCTCCGGCTAAAATTATAGAAGATATATGAGTTTTTATTGAAAAAGGACCCTATTTTTGGGGTCCGAAACGAGTAAGGGCCGGGGGTCAGAGATAATGCCCGAAATTTTTCGGTGTCAGATTTTGTGTTAGACTACAGCATAGAGTCGTTTTATGGGTATAAATGTGGTCATAGCATATTTTCGCTCTCCGGCTAAAATTATAGAAGATATATGAGTTTTTTATTGAAAAAGGACCCTATTTTTGGGGTCCGAAACGAGTAAGGGCCGGGGTCAGAGATAATGCCCCAAATTTTTCGGTGTCAGATTTTGTGTTAGACTACAGCATAGAGTCGTTTTATGGGTATAAATGTGGTCATCGCATATTTTCGCTCTCCGGCTAAAATTATAGAAGATATATGAGTTTTTATTGAAAAAGCACCCTATTTTTGGGGTCCGAAACGAGTAAGGGCCGGGGTCAGAGATAGTGCCCCAAATTTTTCGGTGTCAGATTTTGTGTTAGACTACAGCATAGAGTCCTTTTATGGGTATAAATGTGGTCATCGCATATTTTCACTCTCCGGCTAAAATTATAGAAGATATATGAGTTTTTATTGAAAAAGGACCCTATTTTTGGGGTCCGAAACGAGTAAGGGCCGGGGTCAGAGATAACTCCCCAAATTTTTCGGTGTCAGATTTTGTGTTAGACTACAGCATAGAGTCGTTTTATGGGTATAAATGTGGTCATCGCATATTTTCGCTCTCCGGCTAAAATTATAGAAGATATATGAGTTTTTATTGAAAAAGGACCCTATTTTTGGGGTCCGAAACGAGTAAGGGCCGGGGTCAGAGATAATGCCCCAAATTTTTCGGTGTCAGATTTTGTGTTAGACTAGAGCATAGAGTCGTTTTATGGGTATAAATGTGGTCATTGCATATTTTCGCTCTCCAGCTAAAATTATAGAAGATATATGAGTTTTTATTGAAAAAGGACCCTATTTTTGGGGTCCGAAACGAGTAAGGGCCGGGGTCAGAGATAATGCCCCAAATTTTTCGGTGTCAGATTTTGTGTTAGACTACAGCATAGAGTCGTTTTATGGGTATAAATGTGGTCATCGCATATTTTCGCTCTCCGGCTAAAATTATAGAAGATATATGAGTTTTTATTGAAAAAGGACCCTATTTTTGGGGTCCGAAACGAGTAAGGGCCGGGGTCAGAGATAATGCCCGAAATTTTTCGGTGTCAGATTTTGTGTTAGACTACAGCATAGAGTCGTTTTATGGGTATAAATGTGGTCATCGCATATTTTCGCTCTCCGGCTAAAATTATAGAAGATATGAGTTTTTATTGAAAAAGGACCCTATTTTTGGGGTCCGAAACGAGTAAGGGCCGGGGTCAGAGATAATGCCCCAAATTTTTCGGTGTCAGATTTTGTGTTAGACTACAGCATAGAGTCGTTTTATGGGTATAAATGTGGTCATCGCATATTTTCGCTCCGGCTAAAATTATAGAAGATATATGAGTTTTTATTGAAAAAGGACCCTATTTTTGGGGTCCGAAACGAGTAAGGGCCGGGGTCAGAGATAATGCCCCAAATTTTTCATTGTCAGATTCTGTGTTAGACTACAGCATAGAGTCGTTTTATGGGTATAAATGTGGTCATCGCATATTTTCGCTCTCCGGCTAAAATTATAGAAGTTATATGAGTTTTTATTGAAAAAGGACCCTATTTTTGGGGTCCGAAACGAGTAAGGGCCGGGGTCAGAGATAAGGCCCCAAATTTTTCGGTGTCAGATTTTGTGTTAGACTACAGCATAGAGTCGTTTTATGGGTATAAATGTGGTCATCGCATATTTTCGCTCTCCGGCTAAAATTATAGAAGATATATGAGTTTTTATTGAAAAAGGACCCTATTTTTGGGGTCCGAAACGAGTAAGGGCCGGGGTCAGAGATAATGCCCCAAATTTTTCGGTGTCAGATTTTGTGTTAGACTACAGCATAGAGTCGTTTTATGGGTATACATGTGGTCATCGCATATTTTCGCTCTCCGGCTAAAATTATAGAAGATATATGAGTTTTTATTGAAAAAGGACCCTATTTTTGGGGTCCGAAACGAGTAAGGGCCGGGGTCAGAGATAATGCCCCAAATTTTTCTGTGTCAGATTTTGTGTTAGACTACAGCATAGAGTCGTTTTATGGGTATAAATGTGGTCATCGCATATTTTCGCTCTCCGGCTAAAATTATAGAAGATATATGAGTTTTTATTGAAAAAGGACCCTATTTTTGGGGTCCGAAACGAGTAAGGGCCGGGGTCAGAGATAATGCCCCAAATTTTTCGGTGTCAGATTTTGTGTTAGACTACAGCATAGAGTCGTTTTATGGGTATAAATGTGGTCATCGCATATTTTCGCTCTCCGACTAAAATTATAGAAGATATATGAGTTTTTATTGAAAAAGGACCCTATTTTTGGGGTCCGAAACGAGTAAGGGCCGGGGTCAGAGATAATGCCCCAAATTTTTTGGTGTCAGATTTTGTGTTAGACTACAGCATAGAGTCGTTTTATGGGTATAAATGTGGTCATCGCATATTTTCGCTCTCCGGCTACAATTATAGAAGATATATGAGTTTTTATTGAAAAAGGACCCTATTTTTGGGGTCCGAAACGAGTAAGGGCCGGGGTCAGAGATAATGCCCCAAATTTTTCGGTGTCAGATTTTGTGTTAGACTACAGCATAGAGTCGTTTTATGGGTATAAATGTGGTCATCGCATATTTTCGCTCTCCGGCTAAAATTATAGAAGATATATGAGTTTTTATTGAAAAAGGACCCTATTTTTGGGGTCCGAAACGAGTAAGGGCCGGGGTCAGAGATAATGCCCCAAATTTTTCGGTGTCAGATTTTGTGTTAGACTACAGCATAGTCGTTTTATGGGTATAAATGTGGTCATCGCATATTTTCGCTCCGGCTAAAATTATAGAAGATATATGAGTTTTTATTGAAAAAGGACCCTATTTTTGGGGTCCGAAACGAGTAAGGGCCGGGGTCAGAGATAATGCCCCAAATTTTTCGGTGTCAGATTTTGTGTTAGACTACAGCATAGAGTCGTTTTATGGGTATAAATGTGGTCATCGCATATTTTCGCTCTCCGGCTAAAATTATAGAAGATATATGAGTTTTTATTGAAAAAGGACCCTATTTTTGGGGTCCGAAACGAGTAAGGGCCGGGGTCAGAGATAATGCCCCAAATTTTTCGGTGTCAGATTTTGTGTTAGACTACAGCATAGAGTCGTTTTATGGGTATAAATGTGGTCATCGCATATTTTCGCTCTCCGGCTAAAATTATAGAAGATATATGAGTTTTTATTGAAAAAGGACCCTATTTTGGGGGTCCGAAACGAGTAAGGGCCGGGGTCAGAGATAATGCCCCCAATTTTTCGGTGTCAGATTTTGTGTTAGACTACAGCATAGAGTCGTTTTATGGGTATAAATGTGGTCATCGCATATTTTCGCTCTCCGGCTAAAATTATAGAAGATATATGAGTTTTTATTGAAAAAGGACCCTATTTTTGGGGTCCGAAACGAGTAAGGGCCGGGGTCAGAGATAATGCCCCAAATTTTTCGGTGTCAGATTTTGTGTTAGACTACAGCAGAGTCGTTTTATGGGTATAAATGTGGTCATCGCATATTTTCGCTCTCCGGCTAAAATTATAGAAGATATATGAGTTTTTATTGAAAAAGGACCCTATTTTTGGGGTCCGAAACGAGTAAGGGCCGGGGTCAGAGATAATGCCCCAAATTTTTCGGTGTCAGATTTTGTGTTAGACTAAAGCATAGAGTCGTTTTATGGGTATAAATGTGGTCATCGCATATTTTCGCTCCGGCTAAAATTATAGAAGATATATGAGTTTTTATTGAAAAAGGACCCTATTTTTGGGGTCCGAAACGAGTAAGGGCCGGGGTCAGAGATAATGCCCCAAATTTTTCGGTGTCAGATTTTGTGTTAGACTACAGCATAGTCGTTTTATGGGTATAAATGTGGTCATCGCATATTTTCGCTCTCCGGCTAAAATTATAGAAGATATATGAGTTTTTATTGAAAAAGGACCCTATTTTTGGGGTCCGAAACGAGTAAGGGCCGGGGTCAGAGATAATGCCCCAAATTTTTCGGTGTCAGATTTTGTGTTAGACTACAGCATAGAGTCGTTTTATGGGTATAAATGTGGTCATCGCATATTTTCGCTCTCCGGCTAAAATTATAGAAGATATGAGTTTTTATTGAAAAAGGACCCTATTTTTGGGGTCCGAAACGAGTAAGGGCCGGGGTCAGAGATAATGCCCCAAATTTTTCGGTGTCAGATTTTGTGTTAGACTACAGCATAGAGTCGTTTTATGGGTATAAATGTGGTCATCGCATATTTTCGCTCTCCGGCTAAAATTATAGAAGTTATATGAGTTTTTATTGAAAAAGGACCCTATTTTTGGGGTCCGAAACGAGTAAGGGCCGGGGTCAGAGATAATGCCCCAAATTTTTCGGTGTCAGATTTTGTGTTAGACTACAGCATAGAGTCGTTTTATGGGTATAAATGTGGTCATCGCATATTTTCGCTCTCCGGCTAAAATTATAGAAGATATATGAGTTTTTATTGAAAAAGGACCCTATTTTTGGGGTCCGAAACGAGTAAGGGCCGGGGTCAGAGATAATGCCCCAAATTTTTCGGTGTCAGATTTTGTGTTAGACTACAGCATAGAGTCGTTTTATGGGTATAAATGTGGTCATCGCATATTTTCGCTCTCCGGCTAAAATTATAGAAGATATATGAGTTTTTATTGAAAAAGGACCCTATTTTTGGGGTCCGAAACGAGTAAGGGCCGGGGGTCAGAGATAATGCCCGAAATTTTTCGGTGTCAGATTTTGTGTTAGACTACAGCATAGAGTCGTTTTATGGGTATAAATGTGGTCATAGCATATTTTCGCTCTCCGGCTAAAATTATAGAAGATATATGAGTTTTTATTGAAAAAGGACCCTATTTTTGGGGTCCGAAACGAGTAAGGGCCGGGGTCAGAGATAATGCCCCAAATTTTTCGGTGTCAGATTTTGTGTTAGACTACAGCATAGAGTCATTTTATGGGTATAAATGTGGTCATCGCATATTTTCGCTCTCCGGCTAAAATTATAGAAGATATATGAGTTTTTATTGAAAAAGCACCCTATTTTTGGGGTCCGAAACGAGTAAGGGCCGGGGTCAGAGATAGTGCCCCAAATTTTTCGGTGTCAGATTTTGTGTTAGACTACAGCATAGAGTCCTTTTATGGGTATAAATGTGGTCATCGCATATTTTCGCTCTCCGGCTAAAATTATAGAAGATATATGAGTTTTTATTGAAAAAGGACCCTATTTTTGGGGTCCGAAACGAGTAAGGGCCGGCGTCAGAGATAACTCCCCAAATTTTTCGGTGTCAGATTTTGTGTTAGACTACAGCATAGAGTCGTTTTATGGGTATAAATGTGGTCATCGCATATTTTCGCTCTCCGGCTAAAATTATAGAAGATATGAGTTTTTATTGAAAAAGGACCCTATTTTTGGGGTCCGAAACGAGTAAGGGCCGGGGTCAGAGATAATGCCCCAAATTTTTCATTGTCAGATTCTGTGTTAGACTACAGCATAGAGTCGTTTTATGGGTATAAATGTGGTCATCGCATATTTTCGCTCTCCGGCTAAAATTATAGAAGTTATATGAGTTTTTATTGAAAAGGGACCCTATTTTTGGGGTCCGAAACGAGTAAGGGCCGGGGTCAGAGATAATGCCCCCAATTTTTCGGTGTCAGATTTTGTGTTAGACTACAGCATAGAGTCGTTTTATGGGTATAAATGTGGTCATCGCATATTTTCGCTCTCCGGCTAAAATTATAGAAGATATATGAGTTTTTATTGAAAAAGGACCCTATTTTTGGGGTCCGAAACGAGTAAGGGCCGGGGTCAGAGATAATGCCCCAAATTTTTCGGTGTCAGATTTTGTGTTAGACTACAGCATAGAGTCGTTTTATGGGTATAAATGTGGTCATCGCATATTTTCGCTCTCCGGCTAAAATTATAGAAGATATATGAGTTTTTATTGAAAAAGGACCCTATTTTTGGGGTCCGAAACGAGTAAGGGCCGGGGGTCAGAGATAATGCCCGAAATTTTCGGTGTCAGATTTTGTGTTAGACTACAGCATAGAGTCGTTTTATGGGTATAAATGTGGTCATCGCATATTTTCGCTCTCCGGCTAAAATTATAGAAGATATATGAGTTTTTATTGAAAAAGGACCCTATTTTTGGGGTCCGAAACGAGTAAGGGCCGGGGTCAGAGATAATGCCCCAAATTTTTCGGTGTCAGATTTTGTGTTAGACTACAGCATAGAGTCGTTTTATGGGTATAAATGTGGTCATCGCATATTTTCGCTCTCCGGCTAAAATTATAGAAGATATATGAGTTTTTATTGAAAAAGGACCCTATTTTATGGGTCCGAAACGAGTAAGGGCCGGGGTCAGAGATAATGCCCCAAATTTTTCGGTGTCAGATTTTGTGTTAGACTACAGCATAGAGTCGTTTTATGGGTATAAATGTGGTCATCGCATATTTTCGCTCTCCGGCTAAAATTATAGAAGATATATGAGTTTTTATTGAAAAAGGACCCTATTTTTGGGGTCCGAAACGAGTAAGGGCCGGGGTCAGAGATAATGCCCGAAATTTTTCGGTGTCAGATTTTGTGTTAGACTACAGCATAGAGTCGTTTTATGGGTATAAATGTGGTCATCGCATATTTTCGCTCTCCGGCTAAAATTATAGAAGATATATGAGTTTTTATTGAAAAAGGACCCTATTTTTGGGGTCCGAAACGAGTAAGGGCCGGGGTCAGAGATAATGCCCCAAATTTTTCGGTGTCAGATTTTGTGTTAGACTACAGCCTAGAGTCGTTTTATGGGTATAAATGTGGTCATCGCATATTTTCGCTCTCCGGCTAAAATTATAGAAGATATATGAGTTTTTATTGAAAAAGGACCCTATTTTTGGGGTCCGAAACGAGTAAGGGCCGGGGTCAGAGATAATGCCCCAAATTTTTCGGTGTCAGATTTTGTGTTAGACTACAGCATAGAGTCGTTTTATGGGTATAAATGTGGTCATCGCATATTTTCGCTCTCCGGCTAAAATTATAGAAGATATATGAGTTTTTATTGAAAAAGGACCCTATTTTTGGGGTCCGAAACGAGTAAGGGCCGGGGTCAGAGATAATGCCCCCAATTTTTCGGTGTCAGATTTTGTGTTAGTCTACAGCATAGAGTCGTTTTATGGGTATAAATGTGGCCATCGCATATTTTTGCTCTCCGGCTAAAATTATAGAAGATATATGAGTTTTTATTGAAAAAGGACCCTATTTTTGGGGTCCGAAACGAGTAAGGGCCGGGGTCAGAGATAATGCCCCAAATTTTTCGGTGTCAGATTTTGTGTTAGACTACAGCATAGAGTCGTTTTATGGGTATAAATGTGGTCATTGCATATTTTCGCTCTCCAGCTAAAATTATAGAAGATATATGAGTTTTTATTGAAAAAGGACCCTATTTTTGGGGTCCAAAACGAGTAAGGGCCGGGGTCAGAGATAATGCCCCAAATTTTTCGGTGTCAGATTTTGTGTTAGACTACAGCATAGAGTCGTTTTATGGGTATAAATGTGGTCATCGCATATTTTCGCTCTCCTGCTAAAATTATAGAAGATATATGAGTTTTTATTGAAAAAGGACCCTATTTTTGGGGTCCGAAACGAGTAAGGGCCGGGGTCAGAGATAATGCCCCAAATTTTTCGGTGTCAGATTTTGTGTTAGACTACAGCATAGAGTCGTTTTATGGGTATAAATGTGGTCATCGCATATTTTCGCTCTCCGGCTAAAATTATAGAAGATATGAGTTTTTATTGACAAAGGACCCTATTTTTGGGGTCCGAAACGAGTAAGGGCCGGGGTCAGAGATAATGCCCCAAATTTTTCGGTGTCAGATTTTGTGTTAGACTACAGCATAGAGTCCTTTTATGGGTATAAATGTGGTCATAGCATATTTTCGCTCTCCGGCTAAAATTATAGAAGATATATGAGTTTTTATTGAAAAAGGACCCTATTTTTGGGGTCCGAAACGAGTAAGGGCCGGGGTCAGAGATAATGCCCCAAATTTTTCGGTGTCAGATTTTGTGTTAGACTACAGCATAGAGTCGTTTTATGGGTATAAATGTGGTCATTGCATATTTTCGCTCTCCAGCTAAAATTATAGAAGATATATGAGTTTTTATTGAAAAAGGACCTTATTTTTGGGGTCCGAAACGAGTAAGGGCCGGGGTCAGAGATAATGCCCCAAATTTTTCGGTGTCAGATTTTGTGTTAGACTACAGCATAGAGTCGTTTTATGGGTATAAATGTGGTCATCGCATATTTTCGCTCTCCGGCTAAAATTATAGAAGATATATGAGTTTTTATTGAAAAAGGACCCTATTTTTGGGGTCCGAAACGAGTAAGGGCCGGGGTCAGAGATAATGCCCCAAATTTTTCGGTGTCAGATTTTGTGTTAGACTACAGCATAGAGTCGTTTTATGGGTATAAATGTGGTCATCGCATATTTTCGCTCTCCGGCTAAAATTATAGAAGATATGAGTTTTTATTGAAAAAGGACCCTATTTTTGGGGTCCGAAACGAGTAAGGGCCGGGGTCAGAGATAATGCCCCAAATTTTTCGGTGTCAGATTTTGTGTTAGACTACAGCATAGAGTCGTTTTATGGGTATAAATGTGGTCATCGCATATTTTCGCTCTCCTGCTAAAATTATAGAAGATATATGAGTTTTTATTGAAAAAGGACCCTATTTTTGGGGTCCGAAACGAGTAAGGGCCGGGGTCAGAGATAATGCCCCAAATTTTTCGGTGTCAGATTTTGTGTTAGACTACAGCATAGAGTCGTTTTATGGGTATAAATGTGGTCATCGCATATTTTCGCTCTCCGGCTAAAATTATAGAAGATATATGAGTTTTTATTGAAAAAGGACCCTATTTTTGGGGTCCGAAACGAGTAAGGGCCGGGGTCAGAGATAATGCCCCAAATTTTTCGGTGTCAGATTTTGTGTTAGACTACAGCATAGTCGTTTTATGGGTATAAATGTGGTCATCGCATATTTTCGCTCTTCTGCTAAAATTATAGAAGATATAGGAGTTTTTATTGAAAAAGGACCCTATTTTTGGGGTCCGAAACGAGTAAGGGCCGGGGTCAGAGATAATGCCCCAAATTTTTCGGTGGCAGATTTTGTGTTAGACTACAGCATAGAGTCGTTTTATGGGTATAAATGTGGTCATTGCATATTTTCGCTCTCCAGCTAAAATTATAGAAGATATATGAGTTTTTATTGAAAAAGGACCCTATTTTTGGGGTCCGAAACGAGTAAGGGCCGGGGTCAGAGATAATGCCCCAAATTTTTCGGTGTCAGATTTTGTGTTAGACTACAGCATAGAGTCGTTTTATGGGTATAAATGTGGTCATCGCATATTTTCGCTCTCCGGCTAAAATTATAGAAGATATATGAGTTTTTATTGAAAAAGGACCCTATTTTTGGGGTCTGAAACGAGTAAGGGCCGGGGTCAGAGATAATGCCCCAAATTTTTCGGTGTCAGATTTTGTGTTAGACTACAGCATAGAGTCGTTTTATGGGTATAAATGTGGTCATCGCATATTTTCGCTCTCCGGCTAAAATTATAGAAGATATGAGTTTTTATTGAAAAAGGACCCTATTTTTGGGGTCCGAAACGAGTAAGGGCCGGGGTCAGAGATAATGCCCCAAATTTTTCGGTGTCAGATTTTGTGTTAGACTACAGCCTAGAGTCGTTTTATGGGTATAAATGTGGTCATCGCATATTTTCGCTCTCCGGCTAAAATTATAGAAGATATATGAGTTTTTATTGAAAAAGGACCCTATTTTTGGGGTCCGAAACGAGTAAGGGCCGGGGTCAGAGATAATGCCCCAAATTTTTCGGTGTCAGATTTTGTGTTAGACTAAAGCATAGAGTCGTTTTATGGGTATAAATGTGGTCATCGCATATTTTCGCTCCGGCTAAAATTATAGAAGATATATGAGTTTTTATTGAAAAAGGACCCTATTTTTGGGGTCCGAAACGAGTAAGGGCCGGGGTCAGAGATAATGCCCCAAATTTTTCGGTGTCAGATTTTGTGTTAGACTACAGCATAGAGTCGTTTTATGGGTATAAATGTGGTCATCGCATATTTTCGCTCTACGGCTAAAATTATAGAAGATATATGAGTTTTTATTGAAAAAGGACCCTATTTTTGGGGTCCGAAACGAGTAAGGGCCGGGGTCAGAGATAATGCCCCAAATTTTTCGGTGTCAGATTTCAGAAACGTTCTGGTGCTCGTCGTGTCAACACCACCCTCCTCGCTGCTCCTCTGAGAGCAGCTAACAGGAACCTTTCATTGTTCCTTGCCTTCCTCTCGCCCTATGATTTTCCTTTTTCATTCACGTGAGAGGCCAACAAAATCCAGTTAATGTGAGCACAATTTTGTGCCTGTTAGGAACGAACAACAAGTGTTTTTACAGGCCTTTCTTCTTCCGTGAACATCAGCGTAAGATCGTGCTATTCTTCCAGTGTTTACAGCCACGTGACTCAGTGTATAAGTGCACATTTTTGCGCCTATAAGGAACGAGAACATCGGCGTAAAATCGTACTATTATTGTGCCGTTAGGAACGAACAAAAAGTGTTTTTTCCCGCAAATATCGGTGTAAAGCTGTGCTTATATTCCCTTGTGCCTACAGCCACGTGTCTCAGTGTTTACAGTGAATATGTGCACGATTTTCCGCCCATGGAGAACGAACAATAGGTGTTTTCATAAGCTCCCTCTCCCGTGAATATTGGAGAAAAATCGTGCTTTCTCGCCGACCTCAGGTTATTAAGGAATTTACTCACAAAGACTCAAGTTAAAAGATTCATTTTTACCAAGATTAATCACTTCAATGCTGTGTGAACCCAACAGTGACCTAACCCAGTGGCAACATACCTGATACAACGAATCTATCACCGAAGTCTCCTCTCTATTCAACGGCCAGAAAGCACAAAACCGAAATTTTCATGACCCTCAATTACTAACCTTTTTTTTTTTTTTTTTTTTTTTTGAGTGCTCTCAACCTCAAAGACAACACAGAACAGCTATTTACTCCGGTGTCTTTCCTGAAATGACCCATAAACCAGTGTGTCAATAAGGGCCTTTGTAACCCAAAGCTCTATTTATTTTATTTCATTCTCTAGAATTAGACAATGCAAATCCAACCTGCCCAACCTAGTGCTCTGTTGCCTGTGCCATTTGACTCTAAGTGAAACAAACCACCTCCCCATTGCATTGCGTGCAACGGACCGTTATCAGCCATCTTTTTCTTCTGCTCTACAAGTCTTTGTGTTAAGTCTCATCGCCCTTGCTGCCCTAACAATGGCCGATGATGGCGCCCAGACCCCTTCTGTAGGGGGCATTAAAAGGAAAAGTGTCGAAGCTATCTCCCCAAATGGTGGGGACTCTTCTAGAACGAGAAGAGACTCCCACACCAGCCAGGGAGAACCTGAAGACGGAGCTTCGGACATTGAACGCCTCCAACTCGACCTTTCGCAATCCGAAACAGGCTCCCCTGACCCGGTACCCAAAATGGACAAAAGTGATAATGGACCGGAGACAGAAAAAGAAGATACTTCAGCAGCCCCTCAACAGGAAACGGCTATTCCTCCCTCTGTCAGGCCCAAGACAGCAACACGGCCTACTGCCAAGCCCGACATAGGCAGTCAAGAGAGTGCACGGCACGCAAAAACAAGGACCCAAGGTAATAGGAGGACCACGGAGAACACGACGTTGAATGTCGCAGGTAAACTACAACCACCAGTTCCTTCCCTAGCAGATCTTCCAAGATTCAAAGCCTCTAGGGATACTAACTCAAACCACTCCCCTAGTAAATTGATAGATCTAGCAGTAAAATCAGGTAAAGAAGCAGGTCGTGCCATAGCTTACACTTACAAAATAACTAACGATGGGAACTTCATCCTCTTTCCCAAGAATGTCGAAACAGTCGAAACCTTTAGGAACTATCGCCACTTTACAGAACTCGACCCCTCCCAAAGAAGGCGAAAAATTTATGTGTATGGATACCCCCTCTATCTTGACTTAGATTTCATCAACGAACACCCGGCCATTTCAGAAGCTGTTCGCAAACAGTACAAGAAGAACAAGCAGAATTTTGATACCACCACAGTTGTATGCACCTTCACAGGCCCCTCCACTCCCCAATTTCTCGATCTAAATCATTGGGGCAAATACAGAGTTGCAGACTATATCCCGCCGCCCACAAGATGTTTTAATTGCCAGCGTTTTGGGCACCACAAGAGTCAGTGCCAACACGAGACTAGATGTGGGGTATGCTCGGAGAAACACGAAACTGAAGTCTGCATCACTAAACACGAAAACAATCAGCCAACCATAGCTAAGTGCCCCAACTGCTCCGCCGACCATCATGCCTGGAACAAACGCTGCCCATCTTTCATCCATGAGCTAAATCGAAAGGGCACCCCAGCACCTTCACGAACTCAAATCAATCCTTCCCGCCCCTCCTTCCGCCTTCACCCATCCCAATCCTACCATCCTCCACAGTTATGCCACCAATCCTACGCTGAAGCTGCAAAACCAGCTATCCGCCCCTCTGGCACCGAACCTCCTTGCACGCCTCCCCATCATAGCCCTGCTCCCCTCTCCCCAGCATGCTCGGACCCCACCCCCTCCTCATCCTCACAGCAGGTCCCTCCACCTGAACCAGATATCGACCCCTCCACCTCTTCCCGTCCAACCATCTCCGCCGGCTCTTCAGGCTCGACCGAGCCTGTCCCTGCGGTACAGCACTCTGCTGGCTCTTCAGGCTCGACCGAGCCTGTCCCTGTGGTACAGCACTCTGCTGGCTTTTTAGGCTCAACCGAGCCTGTTCCTGCGTTACAGCACTCTGCTACCACCTCACCCATACCCAACCACTCAGCAAACAGATTACCCAATAGTAGGCTATCTAAGGAACCCAGCCCAACCTCTCCTTCCCACCCCGATCTCTTACCCTGCTGCTCTTGCATTAAGAAATTGCAAGAAATCACTATAAACCTCCATTCAGCCCTTCATGGGGCCCCTGGGCTCTCCCCAGACTACACGCGCATCATAGCAAACCTGATTAAGGACCTGACCCAATACCATGGATCCTTACAGCAATGATAGCTCGGACTCTGAAGTTTACCTACACACATATGAAACCGGCAAGGGACTTAAAATTATGCAGTGGAACATCGCAGGAGTTAGCAGCAAGTATGCACTCCTCCAATCACAGACTGCCACCCTCAAGCCAGACGTCGTCCTCTTACAGGAGACATTGCTCAGGGAGAACTCACTCTTCTCCTACAAAGGATACACTATACACAAAACTCCTCGCACGGACACAACACGGGGACTACTCACACTAGTAAAAGACACAATACAGTCCACAAAGCTACCGACAATACAGTGTGGAGAAGCTGAATTGCTCAGTGTAGAAATCAGACTGGCCCACACAACACTCACCCTACACAACATATATAAAAGCCCAAGAAAGTCTCTGGAAGCTGAAAACCTTTTTGCTTCCATCTCCGCTTCCAACGCCATCCTAGCAGGTGATCTAAATGCTCACCACCCCTTTTTACACTCTCCAAGTACAAACCCCACTGGGAGGCACCTATACTCCCTCCTTCAGGATTTCCCCAACGTTGGCCTTCTGAACAGGCTACCTGCCAGCACCCACATTGCTGGTGGCACCCTAGATTTAATGTTCATCCCAAGAGCCCTCCACGACACCGCCTCCTGGATGTTACACCCGTCCCTCGCCAGTGACCACTTCGCCATCCTCGCCACGGTACCAACCCCCAAACTCCCACCAATCCCGCCACCCCCGGCAAGATGGAATCCTGACTTTGCCCAATGGGACATCTTCGAGAGGCACATGACAACATGGGCTCTCAAGCTCGCAGAAAACCCATCTGAGGACCCCACCTTCCTCCTTACGGAGTTTACAAAACAAATCACCCTGGCTGCGGATGCCTCCATGCCCAGGAAAGGCAGGAACCCGCAACACAATCATAAGGACGCGTGGTACTACTGCCCGCGCATAAAAGAAATGAACAAACGGATAAACAGGACAAGGAAGCTCTTCAGACGGCACAGGACTGATGGGCTACTCCTTCTACTGAGGGAGCTCATAGCCGAAGCAGTTCAAGTTGCCAACGAAGTAAAAAGGGAAAAATGGCTCCAATGGTGCAGCAAAATTTCACAACAAACATCTCTCAAAGCCATCTGGGCCTGGTTTAACAAGGTCTCAGGATCCAAAAGACACCAGACCAAGCCCACTCATCCTCAACCCCATCAAGAGGCAATGAACATAGCTCAAACCTTTGCAAATCGATCGAAATCAACTAACCTATGCCCAGCTACCCAGGCCAGGCAGGAACAACTTCGGCCTAGAAGAAATGACCTAGTTAGAGCAGCCTGCAATGAACCGTCATGCACTGATGCGCTCTACACTTCGGCCGAACTTGAGGCTGCCCTAGCTAAATGTAGAGACACGGCCCCTGGTGCCGATGGCATCACTTATTCGATGCTAAAGCATCTTGGCGAACCTGCCAAAAATAGCTACCTACACATAATTAACCTAACGCATGCTCAGAATATCAGGCCCGAACCATGGAACAAACAGGACACCAACCCAATACCAAAGCCTAAGGAAATGAATGCCTATCGTCCCATTGCCCTACTCAGCTGCACTGGTAAGGTAGCTGAACGGATGGTCCTCCGGCGGCTTCAGTGGGCGGTGGGCCCTTTGCACGACAGGCTCTATGCCTACACGAGAGGCATTGGAACACAAGAATGTCTAGCTGATGTCATGGCCACAGTCAACGGAAAGAGCGCACTAGTTGTTTTCCTTGATCTTGAGAAGGCCTATGAGCTAGCCAGCTCTGACGCCATTCTGACATCACTAGTCCTCAAAGGCGTCAGAGGCCACCTCCTTGCGTGGACGCAGAAATATACCCAAAACAGAGTAGCTAGAGTTACTTTCCAGGGAGCCACGTCACCATACATACCACTCGAAAATGGCACTCCACAAGGAGGGATATTAAGCCCCTTCTTATTCAATGTACTCATTGAAAACATATTGAAAGACGACTACCCGGAGGGCATTCAAATCTTCATCTACGCAGACGATATCTGCGTTGTCTGCCCACACATAGTCAACAACAAACACCGTAAAATGCAAATCGCCCTAGACACCATTGCAGCAAGCTGCCAGGTCTTAGGACTGAAAATAAACCCGAACAAGACCAAAGCCATGGCTATCAAGCACTCTCAACCACCCCCTCCACTAAACCTACTAGGAACGCCTATTGAATGGGTCAACAACTTTACCTACTTAGGTGTTAACCTCAACTTCAGGCTATCACCCACCCCCGAAATAACGCTCCTCAAGCACAAAGCCAACAGCCGACTGAACGCACTCCGACGCATCACGTCACTAAATCAGGGTGCAACACATCACATTCTAAGACTCTTCTACATTCAGGCTGTACGCTCTTTGGTAGAATATGCAGCCCCTGTTCTCACTACCCTCAGCCCTACACAGGAAAAGTCCATTGAAGTAATTCAAAATAATGCCATGAGGACCATCCTCGGTGCCCCGATTTGGACCAGGCTCTCACTGCTTCGAGCCGAAACCCATCTCCTGCCACTCACAGATAGGATAAACTCACGGAACAGCTCTATAATCTTCAAAACTTTCAAGACCAACCGGAACTGCCCACTCCATAACAAACTTCAAGGCCTAATCTCTCTTTCAGAAGATTTGGCCCCTCCTCACACCTATGCTGGCCGTCTTATCACAGCCCTAAGATCCAACGGCTCTCAGACAATGCTATCTACACTCAAAAAAGACACCTTCCACCCGGACTTTTCGGAAAAACCCCCCTGGATTCCCAGCCCAATCAAGTACCACTACACCACCCTCCCGTTCTCCAAGGCGCTATGCCCACCAGCACAGGCCTTTAGAGCAGCCCTTGATTCGATCACCCTCACGCTCGCTGACAATGTGTATTATACTGACGGCTCTGTAGACAGGGAGGTTCCTGCGGCAGCTGCAGCAGTCTACTCCCCACATTTCTCGGACTGCTGGAGGATCTCCAACAATGCCTCCACACTCCAAACTGAATTAGTTGCCATACTCAAAGCCCTCACACATTCACTCACCAGTCAAGGTAACACCACGATACATACTGACTCCAGAGGAGCTTTGGCAGCAATCAGGAGCCAAGATATCCGAGAAAACACACTCATCATCTCCTCTATCAGACAGATAGCCCACACACATGCTCTCCAGAACCGACAGATCACACTAAATTGGATCCCCAGTCATATAGGTATACTCGGTAATGAAGAAGCCGATCGATTAGCAAAGCAGGCCCTCCAAGTCACCACTATCAGCATAACCCTTAACCCATCGCATGAACAGTTCAAATCAGCAATGAATGCTTACTGTCAAACACAACTACATAGCTCCATCAGACAAGCCCTATTTGCCTCGTCAAAATCAGCAAAATGGTATATCAACACTACCAGCCTGGCACCACATGATCTACCAAAGAACACGCCCCGCAAACTAGCAGTAATCTACCACAGACTAAGGTTAGGGTACCCCTGCTCATGGGAAATCATCAACCCTGAGGGTAGGCAATGCAAGTACTGCGAAGCTGTTCCGGCACTCCCACTAGATCATTACCTCTGCCACTGTCCAGAAACCACAAATCTGAGACAAAACCTCGGCCAAGGAGTGCCACATACTGCAGAACATGTGACTGCCCACATTCTCAAAAACATAGAGACGCTTGCAGGTTTTCTGCGATCTTACCCCCCACCTAGGTAAGAAGAGTCTCTCCCAGCCTATGCAGATATCAATTCTCAACCACCCTTAGCCTTCTCTCCTTGGTTAAGGCTTTCCTCCGCCCTTTTTTGCCCTCTAACGCAAATCACTCCGCTCCTCTCCCAGCCCCTCTAACTCACTGGGACCAAGTTCTATAAACCTTTCACCCTTAAAACTTCATCTCAACTCTTTAGCCCTCAACAGGACCTAAACACTGGGTATCTCGACCCTGCCTGCTTAAAGCAGGTATTCATATAAGAAAAATCCTTTCGACTCTGTCCCTGGCATGCCAGAGCCATACCCAGTGACACCAGGCAAGCTGTAATAAGCACTTATGCCTAAAACTGCTTCTTTCCCCTCCCACCGAGAACCCTTCCCTCCTCTCCCAGTCTCTCTAACTCACTGGGACTAAACTCTTTAATCTTTCACCTTTGAGCTTAATCTCATCACTTTGGCCCTAAACAGGCCTAAACACTTGGTTTCTTGACCTTGCCTGCCTAAAGCAGGCATTTCTATAAGTAAAATCCCTTGACGCCGCCCATGGCCAGCCAGGGGCTTAATCAGTGCTGGCCCTTGGGCTGAGCAAGCTCGCAACATGTTGCGAAATCTAATTGACCTTTGCAAGCAGCAATAAGTACTTACACTTAAAACTGCTTCTTTCTTCTCCCACTGAAAACCCTCCTTTCCTCTCCCAGACTCTCCTACACACTGGGACTCTTTACTATACAGCCTTTCCCTTACCACTATAAAACCTCTTTTCGCCCCTAACTAGGGAAAAGAAAAAATATACTTCCAGGCCCCGCTGATCGTCAACCACCACACCTACCCGCCGGGGAAACCACCTAGGGGCTAGACGCACCGTCAAAAAGCCCCTGTCCGGAGAGAAGCTCCGGGCAATCTAAAGAAGAAGAAGAAGAAGGTGTCAGATTTTGTGTTAGACTACAGCATAGAGTCGTTTTATGGGTATAAATGTGGTCATTGCATATTTTCGCTCTCCAGCTAAAATTATAGAAGATATATTAGTTTTTATTGAAAAAGGACCCTATTTTTGGGGTCCGAAACGAGTAAGGGCCGGGGTCAGAGATAATGCCCCAAATTTTTCGGTGTCAGATTTTGTGTTAGACTACAGCATAGAGTCGTTTTATGGGTATAAATGTGGTCATCGCATATTTTCGCTCTCCGGCTAAAATTATAGAAGATATATCAGTTTTTATTGAAAAAGGACCCTATTTTTGGGGTCCGAAACGAGTAAGGGCCGGGGTCAGAGATAATGCCCCAAATTTTTCGGTGTCAGATTTTGTGTTAGACTACAGCATAGAGTCGTTTTATGGGTATAAATGTGGTCATCGCATATTTTCGCTCTCCGGCTAAAATTATAGAAGATATATGAGTTTTTATTGAAAAAGGACCCTATTTTTTGGGGTCCGAAACGAGTAAGGGCCGGGGTCAGAGATAATGCCCCAAATTTTTCGGTGTCAGATTTTGTGTTAGACTACAGCATAGAGTCGTTTTATGGGTATAAATGTGGTCATCGCATATTTTCGCTCTCCGGCTAAAATTATAGAAGATATATGAGTTTTTATTGAAAAAGGACCCAATTTTTGGGGTCCGAAACGAGTAAGGGCCGGGGTCAGAGATAATGCCCCTAATTTTTCGGTGTCAGATTTTGTGTTAGACTACAGCATAGAGTCGTTTTATGGGTATAAATGTGGTCATCGCATATTTTCGCTCTCCGGCTGAAATTATAGAAGATATATGAGTTTTTATTGAAAAAGGACCCTATTTTTGGGGTCCGAAACGAGTAAGGGCCGGGGTCAGAGATAATGCCCCAAATTTTTCGGTGTCAGATTTTGTGTTAGACTACAGCATAGAGTCGTTTTATGGGTATAAATGTGGTCATCGCATATTTTCGCTCTCCGGCTAAAATTATAGAAGATATATGAGTTTTTATTGAAAACGGACCCTATTTTTGGGGTCCGAAACGAGTAAGGCCGGGGTCAGGGATAATGCCCCAAATTTTTCGGTGTCAGATTTTGTGTTAGACTACAGCATAGAGTCGTTTTATGGGTATAAATGTGGTCATCGCATATTTTCGCTCTCCTGCTAAAATTATAGAAGATATATGAGTTTTTATTGAAAAAGGACCCTATTTTTGGGGTCCGAAACGAGTAAGGGCCGGGGTCAGAGATAATGCCCCAAATTTTTCGGTGTCAGATTTTGTGTTAGACTACAGCATAGAGTCGTTTTATGGGTATAAATGTGGTCATCGCATATTTTCGCTCTCCGGCTAAAATTATAGAAGATATGAGTTTTTATTGAAAAAGGACCCTATTTTTGGGGTCCGAAACGAGTAAGGGCCGGGGTCAGAGATAATGCCCCAAATTTTTCGGTGTCAGATTTTGTGTTAGACTACAGCATAGAGTCATTTTATGGGTATAAATGTGGTCATCGCATATTTTCGCTCCGGCTAAAATTATAGAAGATATATGAGTTTTTATTGAAAAAGGACCCTATTTTTGGGGTCCGAAACGAGTAAGGGCCGGGGTCAGAGATAATGCCCCAAATTTTTCATTGTCAGATTCTGTGTTAGACTACAGCATAGAGTCGTTTTATGGGTATAAATGTGGTCATCGCATATTTTCGCTCTCCGGCTAAAATTATAGAAGTTATATGAGTTTTTATTGAAAAAGGACCCTATTTTTGGGGTCCGAAACGAGTAAGGGCCGGGGTCAGAGATAATGCCCCAAATTTTTCGGTGTCAGATTTTGTGTTAGACTACAGCATAGAGTCGTTTTATGGGTATAAATGTGGTCATCGCATATTTTCGCTCTCCGGCTAAAATTATAGAAGATATATGAGTTTTTATTGAAAAAGGACCCTATTTTTGGGGTCCGAAACGAGTAAGGGCCGGGGTCAGAGATAATGCCCCAAATTTTTCTGTGTCAGATTTTGTGTTAGACTACAGCATAGAGTCGTTTTATGGGTATACATGTGGTCATCGCATATTTTCGCTCTCCGGCTAAAATTATAGAAGATATATGAGTTTTTATTGAAAAAGGACCCTATTTTTGGGGTCCGAAACGAGTAAGGGCCGGGGTCAGAGATAATGCCCCAAATTTTTCTGTGTCAGATTTTGTGTTAGACTACAGCATAGAGTCGTTTTATGGGTATAAATGTGGTCATCGCATATTTTCGCTCTCCGGCTAAAATTATAGAAGGTATATGAGTTTTTATTGAAAAAGGACCCTATTTTTGGGGTCCGAAACGAGTAAGGGCCGGGGTCAGAGATAATGCCCCAAATTTTTCGGTGTCAGATTTTGTGTTAGACTACAGCATAGAGTCGTTTTATGGGTATAAATGTGGTCATCGCATATTTTCGCTCTCCGACTAAAATTATAGAAGATATATGAGTTTTTATTGAAAAAGGACCCTATTTTTGGGGTCCGAAACGAGTAAGGGCCGGGGTCAGAGATAATGCCCCAAATTTTTTGGTGTCAGATTTTGTGTTAGACTACAGCATAGAGTCGTTTTATGGGTATAAATGTGGTCATCGCATATTTTCGCTCTCCGGCTACAATTATAGAAGATATATGAGTTTTTATTGAAAAAGGACCCTATTTTTGGGGTCCGAAACGAGTAAGGGCCGGGGTCAGAGATAATGCCCCAAATTTTTCGGTGTCAGATTTTGTGTTAGACTACAGCATAGAGTCGTTTTATGGGTATAAATGTGGTCATCGCATATTTTCGCTCTCCGGCTAAAATTATAGAAGATATATGAGTTTTTATTGAAAAAGGACCCTATTTTTGGGGTCCGAAACGAGTAAGGGCCGGGGTCAGAGATAATGCCCCAAATTTTTCGGTGTCAGATTTTGTGTTAGACTACAGCATAGTCGTTTTATGGGTATAAATGTGGTCATCGCATATTTTCGCTCTCCGGCTAAAATTATAGAAGATATATGAGTTTTTATTGAAAAAGGACCCTATTTTTGGGGTCCGAAACGAGTAAGGGCCGGGGTCAGAGATAATGCCCCAAATTTTTCGGTGTCAGATTTTGTGTTAGACTACAGCATAGAGTCGTTTTATGGGTATAAATGTGGTCATCGCATATTTTCGCTCTCCGGCTAAAATTATAGAAGATATATGAGTTTTTATTGAAAAAGGACCCTATTTTTGGGGTCCGAAACGAGTAAGGGCCGGGGTCAGAGATAATGCCCCAAATTTTTCGGTGTCAGATTTTGTGTTAGACTACAGCATAGAGTCGTTTTATGGGTATAAATGTGGTCATCGCATATTTTCGCTCTCCGGCTAAAATTATAGAAGATATATGAGTTTTTATTGAAAAAGGACCCTATTTTTGGGGTCCGAAACGAGTAAGGGCCGGGGTCAGAGATAATGCCCCCAATTTTTCGGTGTCAGATTTTGTGTTAGACTACAGCATAGAGTCGTTTTATGGGTATAAATGTGGTCATCGCATATTTTCGCTCTCCGGCTAAAATTATAGAAGATATATGAGTTTTTATTGAAAAAGGACCCTATTTTTGGGGTCCGAAACGAGTAAGGGCCGGGGTCAGAGATAATGCCCCAAATTTTTCGGTGTCAGATTTTGTGTTAGACTACAGCAGAGTCGTTTTATGGGTATAAATGTGGTCATCGCATATTTTCGCTCTCCGGCTAAAATTATAGAAGATATATGAGTTTTTATTGAAAAAGGACCCTATTTTTGGGGTCCGAAACGAGTAAGGGCCGGGGTCAGAGATAATGCCCCAAATTTTTCGGTGTCAGATTTTGTGTTAGACTAAAGCATAGAGTCGTTTTATGGGTATAAATGTGGTCATCGCATATTTTCGCTCCGGCTAAAATTATAGAAGATATATGAGTTTTTATTGAAAAAGGACCCTATTTTTGGGGTCCGAAACGAGTAAGGGCCGGGGTCAGAGATAATGCCCCAAATTTTTCGGTGTCAGATTTTGTGTTAGACTACAGCATAGAGTCGTTTTATGGGTATAAATGTGGTCATCGCATATTTTCGCTCTCCGGCTAAAATTATAGAAGATATATGAGTTTTTATTGAAAAAGGACCCTATTTTTGGGGTCCGAAACGAGTAAGGGCCGGGGTCAGAGATAATGCCCCAAATTTTTCGGTGTCAGATTTTGTGTTAGACTACAGCATAGAGTCGTTTTATGGGTATAAATGTGGTCATCGCATATTTTCGCTCTCCGGCTAAAATTATAGAAGATATGAGTTTTTATTGAAAAAGGACCCTATTTTTGGGGTCCGAAACGAGTAAGGGCCGGGGTCAGAGATAATGCCCCAAATTTTTCGGTGTCAGATTTTGTGTTAGACTACAGCATAGAGTCGTTTTATGGGTATAAATGTGGTCATCGCATATTTTCGCTCTCCGGCTAAAATTATAGAAGTTATATGAGTTTTTATTGAAAAAGGACCCTATTTTTGGGGTCCGAAACGAGTAAGGGCCGGGGTCAGAGATAATGCCCCAAATTTTTCGGTGTCAAATTTTGTGTTAGACTACAGCATAGAGTCGTTTTATGGGTATAAATGTGGTCATCGCATATTTTCGCTCTCCGGCTAAAATTATAGAAGATATATGAGTTTTTATTGAAAAAGGACCCTATTTTTGGGGTCCGAAACGAGTAAGGGCCGGGGTCAGAGATAATGCCCCAAATTTTTCGGTGTCAGATTTTGTGTTAGACTACAGCATAGAGTCGTTTTATGGGTATAAATGTGGTCATCGCATATTTTCGCTCTCCGGCTAAAATTATAGAAGGTATATGAGTTTTTATTGAAAAAGGACCCTATTTTTGGGGTCCGAAACGAGTAAGGGCCGGGGTCAGAGATAATGCCCCAAATTTTTCGGTGTCAGATTTTGTGTTAGACTACAGCATAGAGTCGTTTTATGGGTATAAATGTGGTCATCGCATATTTTCGCTCTCCGACTAAAATTATAGAAGATATATGAGTTTTTATTGAAAAAGGACCCTATTTTTGGGGTCCGAAACGAGTAAGGGCCGGGGTCAGAGATAATGCCCCAAATTTTTTGGTGTCAGATTTTGTGTTAGACTACAGCATAGAGTCGTTTTATGGGTATAAATGTGGTCATCGCATATTTTCGCTCTCCGGCTACAATTATAGAAGATATATGAGTTTTTATTGAAAAAGGACCCTATTTTTGGGGTCCGAAACGAGTAAGGGCCGGGGTCAGAGATAATGCCCCAAATTTTTCGGTGTCAGATTTTGTGTTAGACTACAGCATAGAGTCGTTTTATGGGTATAAATGTGGTCATCGCATATTTTCGCTCTCCGGCTAAAATTATAGAAGATATATGAGTTTTTATTGAAAAAGGACCCTATTTTTGGGGTCCGAAACGAGTAAGGGCCGGGGTCAGAGATAATGCCCCAAATTTTTCGGTGTCAGATTTTGTGTTAGACTACAGCATAGTCGTTTTATGGGTATAAATGTGGTCATCGCATATTTTCGCTCTCCGGCTAAAATTATAGAAGATATATGAGTTTTTATTGAAAAAGGACCCTATTTTTGGGGTCCGAAACGAGTAAGGGCCGGGGTCAGAGATAATGCCCCAAATTTTTCGGTGTCAGATTTTGTGTTAGACTACAGCATAGAGTCGTTTTATGGGTATAAATGTGGTCATCGCATATTTTCGCTCTCCGGCTAAAATTATAGAAGATATATGAGTTTTTATTGAAAAAGGACCCTATTTTTGGGGTCCGAAACGAGTAAGGGCCGGGGTCAGAGATAATGCCCCAAATTTTTCGGTGTCAGATTTTGTGTTAGACTACAGCATAGAGTCGTTTTATGGGTATAAATGTGGTCATCGCATATTTTCGCTCTCCGGCTAAAATTATAGAAGATATATGAGTTTTTATTGAAAAAGGACCCTATTTTTGGGGTCCGAAACGAGTAAGGGCCGGGGTCAGAGATAATGCCCCCAATTTTTCGGTGTCAGATTTTGTGTTAGACTACAGCATAGAGTCGTTTTATGGGTATAAATGTGGTCATCGCATATTTTCGCTCTCCGGCTAAAATTATAGAAGATATATGAGTTTTTATTGAAAAAGGACCCTATTTTTGGGGTCCGAAACGAGTAAGGGCCGGGGTCAGAGATAATGCCCCAAATTTTTCGGTGTCAGATTTTGTGTTAGACTACAGCAGAGTCGTTTTATGGGTATAAATGTGGTCATCGCATATTTTCGCTCTCCGGCTAAAATTATAGAAGATATATGAGTTTTTATTGAAAAAGGACCCTATTTTTGGGGTCCGAAACGAGTAAGGGCCGGGGTCAGAGATAATGCCCCCAAATTTTTCGGTGTCAGATTTTGTGTTAGACTAAAGCATAGAGTCGTTTTATGGGTATAAATGTGGTCATCGCATATTTTCGCTCCGGCTAAAATTATAGAAGATATATGAGTTTTTATTGAAAAAGGACCCTATTTTTGGGGTCCGAAACGAGTAAGGGCCGGGGTCAGAGATAATGCCCCAAATTTTTCGGTGTCAGATTTTGTGTTAGACTACAGCATAGAGTCGTTTTATGGGTATAAATGTGGTCATCGCATATTTTCGCTCTCCGGCTAAAATTATAGAAGATATATGAGTTTTTATTGAAAAAGGACCCTATTTTTGGGGTCCGAAACGAGTAAGGGCCGGGGTCAGAGATAATGCCCCAAATTTTTCGGTGTCAGATTTTGTGT
>NC_090734.1:34322723-34327723 GCF_036898095.1 Palaemon carinicauda | reverse complement strand
GGTAATCGATTCTCTTGGTGCCTAGGCTAATTGCTTATGGAGCCTTAGTATACTTTATTATTCTCCCCGGTTGCTTTCTTTTCTTCGGAGAAGGTATGCAATCCCTTTCCCTCTGTTTAAGCCTTGGGCTTATCCCTAAGTGGTTTTTTCCGAATTTATTTTCGATAAAACTATACTAAGGTGTTACTGTACCTTCCTGTTCCAGCAAAGTCTGGTTCAAAGAGGGACAGAACAACAGAGTTTTTTAGTCTGAGTCCGTGTTGTCTGGCTTGGGGCAGAGTTCCCCTCGCTGACCTAACACTATAAAGGGAGCTTAGCTCCCTTAGGTCACTATCGAAGGTTTCTGTAGTTATGATTCCTCCTTTTGTGATCGACCAGACTAAGTCCTGTTGCTGTTCTTGGGGAGGATAAAATCTTCCCTTGGGAATAGCAACGCCTTCCTTGCTTTGGTGCTTTGGAAGCTGGCAAGTATTGCTGGCCCTTTCCCTTAGATCTCCCTTAGGCTAAGACAGAGTTCTTGGCTGCGGGTGATCTGTCACTAAAGCAAGGTTGGCAGGACCCTTTTGTCCCTTCCCCCTCTATCTCCGTAATGGCCTTGCCATTACTGTACTGTACCTTGCCGGCCGGCAGAGCTGGCCGGCAGGGGTATTACTGTACTGTACGTCATTCTACTTCTGGACCTAGTATAGGTTGGGATGTGGAATTGACTAAGGGCCATTGCCGGCCGGCTGAGATGCTGGCCGGCAAGGGTCTTATGTTTTCGAGTGCTGCCCGGACCTCTCTTGGTCCCTCATCCATGCCTGCCGACAGAGCCGGACGGCATTGGTCAAGGAAGCCTGAATTAAGTTTCTCCCCTTCCTTATATGCACTCTTTCGGTTGCCGGGCTTGGGGGGTCGTGTACACTCTTATCCCGGCATCCATTCTATTTTCTTCTAGTGCTGTACCTGTCCCGGCTGCCGGCCTATGAGGCAGACAGCCGGGCAGGTGTAGTCTTCTGGTTCTTTTGCTGCCGGCTGGCATCGGTCTTGTACCTTTGCCGGCCGGCTTATGTCAGTCCTTGTCTGCCGGTCACCAAGAGTGTGGCCGGCAGCTAGGTACTACCTTGTGTAGTTACTGGCCGGCAGTCATTGCCGGCCAACACTGGCTGTTGCTGGCCGGCAGCTACTGCCCGCCGGCACAGGCATTTGAACCAGAAGGCTGCCGCCCTATAGCTGTTAAGTAGTATACTTTAAAGCTAATTGTGGTGTGTGCCGGCCGGCAAAGGCAGGCCGGCACACATCCTCCTATACTGTACTAGTATTCTTCTGTATAGCATATACAGTAAGAAGAAAACTATAGTAAAAGTTTAGGTACAGCACTGTATCTTCTAACACTATTGTGTTTTCTTGCACAGCCCTTTGCTGTTGCCCTCAGACAGGAAGCAGAGTTCTTCCCCGTCTATTATCCAGGATTTTAAAATCATTGCCTAGGTGTGAGCTCCACCTGTTTCCTCTGGAAACCTTGCATTGGTTACTCTAGTAGAGATAAACCAATTTTGATTTTATTATCTGGAAAGCTGCAACAATGGGTTGTGAGGGAAACACAAGTGTGTGTCTTTCCTTTATGAATTGTTATGCTATACTATGCATATCCAGTGATACATAGTTCACTTGATACTCATGGAAATTTTTTCTCTTTACAGGAGGACCCTCCGAAGTGCGGAAATGTTTTCTGCAATGTCCGTAGCAGGAACCTCTGCGGACATGAGTGTTGTAGGAGACACGCAGCATGCGCTGTCTCCAAGGATGATCTCCAGTATTGGGACCCTCAGGTATGTACTGTATGCACTAACCTGATTACTGAGGCTTTTGATTCCCCTAGAACGGCGGAATCAAGGGATATAGCTAGGGAAAAGCTCCGTACTTGGGTAAGGGGCTTCAAGAAGAACACCTCTGGCCCTTATCTTCCTAGTGAGAAGATGAGGGCGTATCTTTTTCCCCAGGCATCAGCTGAAGCAGTGATTCCCCAGCCTCAAGAGGAGATCCCCCAAGACCTAGTCCAGGTGGACGAGGAAGTCGCAGATGCGATGCAAGACATCCAGTTGTGTGACAGGATGTCTGATGTGGACGAAGGTTTGGAAGAAGACCTCCTGGCAGAAGGTCAGGATCAAGTTCAAACCCCGGATGTCGCAGAGGATGGGGTCGACGAGGTGTCGGCTACTCCGGTTCAGATGCCGGAGCCCATCCCCTCAACATCCGCTGGTCTCCCAGTAGAACTGGGACAGGCCCTCTCTTCGATTGTTGGAATGATCCAACAAATGCAGAAGGAGAATCAGGAGAAGGCGGCTGCAATGGAACTGCGTATGCAGTCCCTAGCAGAATCACATGGGCCCCGGAAAAGGCTCAATGTGAAAGACCTTCCCATATGCTCAGATGCTAACCCATGGAGGTATGCTGAGCACATGCCAATGACGACTGGTAAGATCGTCATTTCGGATAAGCTGGGTTCAGTTCTCCTAGAGGAGGTAGAATTCTGGCCCAGCAAGGCATCATATCCGGACTGCTATGTCCGGCTGAGAAAAGAACCAGCTTCAAGGGAGGAGACAGAGCCGAAAGAGGTCATTATTATGGACCACGCTAAGGCTCAAGCCCTACTTTCATCCTCGATGAAAGAGAGGGGCTTCTCGAATTCGAAGGTAGCAGCATTGAGCAAGAAGCTCCCTTCTTTTGTGTCCTCTTCTGATAGAGCCTTCCCCTTTTTACAAAAAGGGTTTGCGGCTGTCCTAAAGGCAATCGAGCCGGCAAGCCTTGCCCCTCCCTGGAGGAGTGTAAACCCTTGTCGCTGGCTCTGCCTATGGACCACAAGGACTGGAAGGATGTCCATCTGACATTCTCAGTGGGAAAGTTGGAGGCTGATATTGCCGGACGGCAATTCGGCGAGGACCTCCCCAAGTTGTCCGAATTTCTTTTACGAAGAGAGTTCGAGACAAAAGAAAGACTGGCTGCCTCAATGTCTCATCAGACTACTCTTGAGACGATGGCAAGTGACCCTAAGGTCCATGAAATGTTCATGGTAGTGGCTAAGTCTCACCTAGCACAGTGACGAAGGACCTTTATGGCTTCGTCAAGGCAAGGAGAGCTTGCAGGGAGTTCGTGTTCACCCGGGGCTTCGGTGAGACACGAGCCAAGGAAGTTAATATCCTCCAACGTTTGGGGAAAAGACATTTTCCCTACCGATGTGGTCAAAGAGGTTGTTGATAAGGCCGCCGTGGAGAATAGAAACCTTCTCCAGAAGTGGGGCCTGGCTATCAAAAGAAAAATCTTCCCCGGATGAGGGTCCTCAACCAAAGAGGAAGAATATGAGGACTAGGCTACCGTCTCGGCCAGCCAAGCCTTATAGACAGCAACAGCAACTGCAAATGCCTTTGCCTCCAGTGCCCCAGATGGTGGCACAAACCCCGACTACTTTTCAGTGGGTACCCCAGGCTGTGCCAGGTCAGTCAACCACATTCACCCCAACGTTCGAAGGACAGTCTTCTTCCTTTCGTGCAAAACCTAGAGGAGCAGCCAGAGGCTCGTCTAGGCGCCCCTCAAGGGGAAGGGGATTCAGAGGTGGTCGTGGTCAGGGAGGCAAGACCTCAGGACGGCAGTCCAAGTGAAATGATACCGGTAGGAGGGAGACTAATGAAATTTTGGGATCGCTGGACCTTCGATCCCCTGGGCCCAAAGCCTACTCAAGAATGGACTGGGTTGGAGCTGGTACAGCACTCCACCCCCATGCCTTCGGTTTTTCCAACACTCCACCCCCATTTTGGAGGAGTACGTTCAAGAACTGTTGGAGAAAAATGTGATCCGAAAGGTGAAGTCCATCAAATTCCAAGGGAGGCTGTTTTGTGTTCCCAAGAAAGACTCGGAAAAGCTCAGAGTCATTCTGGACTTGTCACCACTCAACAAGTTCATAGTGAATTGCAAATTCAAGATGCTAACACTGCAACACATAAGGACCTTACTGCCCAAGAGGGCATACTCAGTCTCTATAGACTTGTCAGACGCCTATTGGCACATCCCAATCAGCGTCGACTCTCCCCCTACCTAGGGTTCAGGCTACAAACGGAAACTGTACGCCTTCAGAGCCATGCCATTCGGGCTAAACATAGCCCCAAGGATTTTCACGAAGCTTGCGAGCGCAGCTCTCAAACAATTACGCCTAAAGGGAATTCAGGTAGTAGCCTACCTGGACGACTGGCTGGTGTGGGCAGCATCCGAGACCGAATGCTTACAGCTTCCAGTCAGGTGATCCAGTTCCTAGAGTACCTAGGCTTCAAGATCAACAAGAAAAAGTCTCGACTTTCTCCATCCCAAAAGTTCCAGTGGCTGGGAATCCACTGGGACCTTTTGTCACACAGTTTCTCCATCCCAATGAAGAAAAGGAAGGAGATAGCGGGCTCTGTCAAGAGACTTCTAGATTCCAAAAGGATATCAAGACGCGAACAGGAGAGGGTACTAGGCTCTCTCCAGTTTGCTTCAGTGACAGACCCAGTGCTAAGAGCACAGCTAAAGGATGCAACCGGAGTTTGGAGAAGGTATGCATCAAACGCGCGAAGAGACCTGAGAAGACCAGTGCCGCCTCGGCTACGTACTCTTCTCAGACCTTGGTCCCAAGCCAGACATCTAAAGAAGTCGGTTCTTCTTCAGCCACCTCCCCCGTCGATGACGATTCACTCAGACGCCTCAAAGGAGGGATGGGGAGGTCACTCTCATCGGAAAAAAGTCCAGGGGACTTGGTCCAAGCTATTCAGGACCTTTCATATAAACTTTCTAGAAGCTATGGCAGTGCTCCTTACCTTAAAGAAAGTCTCCCCGCGTCACTCGATCCACATAAGATTGGTGACAGACAGCGAGGTGGTTGTGAGATGCTTGAATCGACAAGGGTCGAGGTCACCACCTCTCAACCAAGTGATGTTAGCCATTTTCCGATTGGCAGAAAAGAAGAAGTGGTACCTGTCGGCAGTTCACCTTCA
>NC_090734.1:34302723-34315223 GCF_036898095.1 Palaemon carinicauda | reverse complement strand
ATATATATATATATATATATATATATAGATAGATAGATATATGTGTATATATATATATATATATATATATATATATATATACATATACATATATACATATATATATATATATATATATATATATATATATATATATATATATATATATATATATATATATATATATTATTTGGAAAAGTAGTCACTCATGTCAAATATAAGTGTTTCTCAAATATTAATCTTTTTCAATATTTCAAACAGAGTAACAATGGTTTTTTGTTAGTTGCTTTTAGCCAAAAACATTATAATTATTAGCTCTAGTTACATAGCATTTTTTAAAATTTTTATTACAAGTTAGGATAGTCAGAGAAAACTTGATATAATTCTGATAATAAAGAGCTCCAATAAATGTATTTTCACATATCTATAATACAAACCCGCCTCTTTTTTGCCATAAAAACAAAAGTAAACTATTATTCCTTAGAGATAAAGGTCTCAAAAATATTCTTTTTCTGGGTGGAATGCTTGTTTCGTATTTACTATTTACTAATCGTCATTGTTTACACTTTGAGTAGAGCAGTCAGCACAAATGTTTATGGCACGTTCCAAGCATATGTGTTTCTAACACTTTTGGCAGCAATTTTCCTTACGATCTTTTGTCCTGGGGCACAATGACCATTATTGAATGGGGTCTTCCCTATGAAATTATGGGGATGCTTGTTAAGAAATCGAGAAGTGTTGTCAAATCTTTCTTCATATATAGGTTTGATTTACGACTATGGATGTGGTTCTCAACTAACTACAGTCACAATTCCTTTTGAAAACCTTGGAGCCTGATTGCTGTTAAAAA
Organism: Palaemon carinicauda; assembly: GCF_036898095.1. Classification (NCBI taxonomy): domain Eukaryota; kingdom Metazoa; phylum Arthropoda; class Malacostraca; order Decapoda; family Palaemonidae; genus Palaemon; species Palaemon carinicauda. The sequence goes on along the minus strand of NC_090734.1, from coordinate 34,314,394 downwards.
AAAAAAAAAAAAAAAAAAAAAAAAAAAAAAAAAAAAAAAAAAAAAAAAAAAAAAAAACCTGTAACTGACCGACGCGTCGTGTAGTATATCAGTAAATATTGTTAAAGGAACACAAATGACACGCAGTGTTTAGCACGCCTTTAGTAAAGTCATAAAAGGTAACAATTCCGTTTCCACTTCTTACTTCTGTGCTTTCATCAATTAGAGCGTCATGATGCATTATAATCGGTATGATAAGAATTTTTATTATTTTGTTAGTGTTAAAGAATAGATCACTATTTTTTGTCATTTGATTTTATCCTGTAAAGATAGTTCTAGTACAAATTCTAGCCGGAATAATTGATCATTTCCAAATTAAATAACTTGTTTAATCGATGTTTTTGTCATATAATATATCACTAACCCTACCCTTTAACGTAACTTGTTTTTAACTTCATGTTATTTATTTATTTGTCGATTGAAACCAACTATATAACAAGAATAGTGTTTTTTTCTGAAAACTGCACTTGAGTGTGTCTTGTTCTTAATTAAATATATTTCATTATGCAGACTTCTCCGGATTTAGTATGAACTGCTGTTACCTAGAAAGTGTAGTGATCGACTAGACTGAGGACGATTTTATGTAGTACCAGTACTCTTGGCTAAAAGTGAGTAAGGTAAAACTTCCTTGATGCCGTTTTGTTACACTAAGTGATATTTTATAAAGCGTTAGTTCACATAAGATATGTAATAAAGGCTATATAAGTAAGCAATCTGTTTTATATATATTTTTTTTTCTTTTAGGTTGCTCTGTTACCACCTCGAGTCCGGTTACTATCATTTTTAGAACTATTTAAGTACTACACCAAAAAACTGTTACGGTAGAGAATTTTACAAATTTATTTTCTGATACGGAAGACCGCCGAAAATAACCTAGAATTGACAAACCAAGATCAGCAGTCCTTTACTTAATGCGCTTGTTTTTGCTGCTCCTTTTGATCTTGGTAAACACTGGTGTATGTTTTGTGCTCATGCACGCCGTTGACGACATAGAGTAACTTATTTCCAGAGAGTTTTTCGTCAATGAAATATTTGTAATGCTCACTGTTATCATTAGATTCATCTGTATATTCTTCAGGTGAAATCTGTAATACATCTGCATATGCTCACTCACCTCTTCATCTCTTATTTCTTCTTCTACTATATCTAGGAGGCTAATTGATCACTATGAAAAATTTCCTTCGCCTTGATTTATGGAAAACTATGATGATTATGAACTCTAATTGGCCTGGCAATCAAATACTCTAGTGAAAATTGAAAGGGAAATATTAATTGGGTGTAACTTCGAATTGACTAGAGGTTACCGTTTACCACAGAATTGTGGCGGTGTGCAATGAGAAGACTATTTGGCATTGTAAGCACGGCAGCGCTGGTATATGAATGTATGTATGTATATATGTGAATGTATATATATATATATATATATATATATATATATATATATATATATATATATATATATATATATATATATTTATCTATATATATATATATATATATATATATATATATATATATATATATATATATATATATATATATATATATATATATATATATATATATATATATATATATATATATATATATATTTAAATATATATATATATATATATATATATATATATATATATATATATATATATATATATATATATATATATATATTTAAATATATATATATATATATATATATATATATATATATATATATATATATATATATATATATATATATATATATGTGTGTGTGTGTGTGTGTGTGTGTGTGTGTGTGTTATCATCATTACCTAATTTCAGACAGTTTTTATAGTGACTGAAGTTTTTCGGCAATGTAGGTATTTCCTGATTCACCAAGTCAATTTACAAATTAGCGAAAAATTGCAGACAATGTATAGCGTCTAGTATTATTAGTTATGTTCTTGGCATATTGACTAATATCGGCTAGTATGTTTATGAGACAAACAAACATTATAATAAAAAAAAAGTTAAAAATATTCTGAAATCTTATCAAGAATGAATTGGGATAACAAAGCAATGAAAGAATAAATTTTGACAATAAAGCAAGACATGAAATCGGTATTTATTCTTCCATGTCAAACTAGTGACAGGGACCATTGCAGACGTTACCCTGTACATGAAATTTACAGATATTTGTTTGGCATTGTTTCTTATTCATAATGATAAACTTAGATGACCGCTCTACTATCTAATGAAGTCCCATTTCCTTGTCTGCAATCTCGTCACCGAGGCCATACAGTTGCTAGAATAAAATACCAAGGTGACATCTACGGTAGCGTTCCGTCCCTTAGATATTCATTAACTCACGGATATTTAATGCATGTCATTTCCATTACGATAATATTTCGGGGATCACCATTACCAAAGTCAACCTGATGTAAAAGAATACGTTTCACCATGCATTCAGCTCGGGTTAACCGATTAAGAGCTGCTCTTAACTATTGACGTGCTCTGTTTCCTAGAAGCACATGAAGTCTTCCACTATGATTCTGAACCTAGACAAACTGTCGTGATAGGCAGAACCCTCCGAGCAACCACCTTAATGAAGAAAAAAAAAAGAAAAAAAAGAAAAGAAAAAAAAACATTGATAATGAATTTCTAGTTTTATAACGTAAATAGGAAATTAATTAATTTTGATATACTTGACGTGTGAGTATGAGCTTTATTAGCTCAGTTATCAGTTACCATTATTTTTCCTGTATGTGCACATCCCTACCTAGATGAGACAAGTTCTCTCAGTGAGTAGAGCCCTGTGAGGAGTCGTCTGCATGAACAGAACAATCCGTTGAACCATCTGGATGGGAAGAATCCAAGGGAGAAGTATAAGTTCAAAGTAAATTATCTTTATTAGCCATTGTCTTTAAAACACCCTCTGGAAATGTAGTTAAGCGTAGACCTACTCTGTATTCAACGTCATTCAGCGCGTTGTATGGTGATTACCGGTATTTGATTCCAGAATGGTAAATGACGTTGTTTTGAATATGCACAAACTTGAGTCTCATAGGCCAGTGATAAGTACCATTATCATCTAACCATGAAATTATTATGTCTTTTATATCATTGTTAAGGTGTGCAACTGATCCGTGACTCTGCGGATGCCTTGGTTCATCATGACATGCTAACAGGTCTGGACAAAAATGTTTAAGTTTCGAAATGACAAATGCTGTAAATTCATTGTCATTATTGCTTTAAAAAATTCAAAGTACCCCAAACATTAGAAATATGCCCATTTGTTGGAATGCAGTATCAATATTGTTTTTTAGGTGAAATTGATAAACCATTATCAACTTATTCCTTACTTTGACACAAGACTACATGTCAAGCATATCCACCTTATCTCATGAACAAGGGACATTTGACAAAAACGGTCGTAAATCTTTTCTGTTGCTATCGAACATAAATATTTAACCAGTACTAAAGTTTCATGATTAACATTTTGATATGTCGGCAAAGCTTTGACCAAGTTATCTCTTCCATCAAGTCCCATAGTAATGTGACTACGTTTTATTGTGACAAACTTCTCATCAACGTACACAAAATAGACAGGTTCTCGACTTCTATCACTTCGACGCCGCCACATTGAAAAAAACTTCGTATTTTCGAAGGATATAACAGTGTCATTTGATTATTTTTCTTTTCTGGGGGGAAGGGGTGGGGGGCAGATGTTGTTACTTTGAGTTCCTCTATAAGAGTTTAGTATAACATTTTCAACAACAATAATAACTTTGAATCCAAGTTTTTCTTCAACATCTCTTTTTTCTAGAAAACTGCTTCCTGAGAACATATGTACCTTTCTTGAACACAGACACAAATAAACAAACACACACACAATAATAAACTACCCAGACATCTAGAAACATTTCTGTCAATATGCTAGGATAATATATTCGAATTTTAGTCACTTTAAGAACTGTCTGCAATTTTTACCTGATTTGTAAATTGATTGGGTGAATCAGGCATTTCACATATTACCTGAAAAGTTTAGTCACTTTACAATCTGTCTGGATTTAGATATTTGAGGTAACACACACACACATACACACGCACACACACACACACACACACACACACACACATATATATATATATATATATATATATATATATATATATATATATATATATATATATATATATATATATCATAGACTCCTTTAAGGAAGGAGTGGAACGTCAGGACCTCGGGGTTTTTAACTTGAGTCTGAGAGACTTCATCCCTGATTTTTAAAAAAATTGACATATGTAATGTATTTCCATATTTTAAGATCATTTTGCTCCCACAACTTTTCCTGTTTTTATCTCGTTTTCTATGCAAATCCCATTTTCTGTTCAAATCTCACTGACTAATGTGTTTTGTTTCTGTTTTTGTTATAGAAACGGTCCAGCTGGTGATCTCACAATATGCCACCTCACTGTAGCTGCTTTGGTTGTAAAGGGAACTATGATGGGACACCTTATGTAAAAGTCATATCCTTCCCAAAAGATCCTGAGGAGAGGGAGAGATGGATATTGGCAATGCCGAATGAGAAAGAAAGCTTGAGACGCTTGAAGGAGATATATATTTGTGAGACACATTTCAATTGTGAATGGGTGTCAGTTAAGGGTGGCAAGCGACCCAAACAACCTCCATCAATATTTCCTGGAATAACAAAATCAGCTTTGAAGCAGGTTACCTCAGCCCCACGCCCAACATCATCTTCTACATCGCAATCAAGAGCTAAAAAGGTGCATGCTGCTGCTGAGGCTGCAGACAAAATCCGAGATTTCGACCAATTTCGTGCCAAAATTAGCTCCTATTTTCCTGGTTTTAACGTCATAAAAGACCAGGAAGATCTCTACCTATCAAGAACTGACACTACTGGACAAACTGTCAAGCAGTTCTTTCATCTACAACAAGTCAACTCACCTTTTGGATTCCTATTCTTGAATAGAGTTGAGAAAGATGGCATTGAGGTGCCTAAACGACCTTTTCCTTTGCAAAAGAACAGCTTGCTCTCAAAATGGTCCCAGATTAGATCCATAACTGAACAGGTAAACACCTATGAGTACACAAGCCAGGAAAGTCTTTCGGTCAAGCCAGGCAAAGAAGTGGTGGAAACTTCTACATTGATGTAGTTGACATTATGGCTGCAGCAAAATTTACAAATTTGCAGACACTTCTAAAGTATGACATTATGCCAGAATCTAGCTCTCTTGTGCTTGATTGCGACAAGAATTGTACTTCTTCCATAAATCCAGATGAGCAAAGTGAACTCATTGACGAGATCACTCCTCAAGACACTCGGGAGCTCTTGAGGTCTGCTGATAACCTTAAGCATAAAGTTGTATATTTGGCTGGATACCTTGTTCATAAATATTGTAATAGCACTTATATGGAGGATATCATGGATAATGAAGATGGTAACGAGGTGTCATCTGAGTTCTTAGATCATTTGAATAGAGGTAGAGTGAGTGTGCCAACTATTTCAAATGTATTTTTTGTACATAATACCTATAATTTGCATGCCATGACTAAAATGCATTGCCGCTTTCATTTTGCTGAATTGTTATCTTTTGTAGATGCACCTTTAGCTACTAATAATGCAGCATGTACGGCTTTAGCCAACATTCTATTGAAAGCTCAGGTTCTCAATGTAAGTGACAAAGAAAAGGCTGTGAGATGCCTCAGGAGGCAAGAAAAGCTCTCCATCTAGCGATGTTGATCTAATCAAATTTTAATGTCTTTGAGTTTTATTGTGATGAGAAATGCCGTTCTTTATTTCTTATTTTAGTGTTTCATTGTTTTAGGGCTTGTTTGGAATGTTTGAGTAATACAATATTTGACAATATATATTAAATTTGGACAGAACTACAGACTTGCCTCTTATTATAATCAGCCATCCCTCACCATCTATGAGTTACACACAAAAACGAGTAAAAATGACCAAAATTCACTATTTTGACCTTGAAATATGACCTTTTGACCTTGAAGATGATGAAGATGACCCCATGTGGTGTTGAAAATGTCACTATTGAATTCACCGTCCTCAAAAACCCCCAGGGGACGTTCCCGTCCTTTCTTGAAGGACGATATATGACAATATATATTAAATTCGGACAGCTCTGCAGACTTGCCTCATATTATAATCAGCTATCTCTCACCATTTATGAGTTACACACAAAAACGAACAAAAATTACCAAAATTCACAAATTTGACCTTGATAAATGACCTTTAGACCTTGAAGATGACCCCAGGTGGTGTTGAAAATGTTACTATTGAACTCACCATCCTCAAAAACCCTCATTTTGATCCAGAGAACGTGTTTCTAGCCCTTCTAGAAGTCATTTTAGTCGAGACATAAGTTAATCTTTCAGACTCAAGTTAAAAACCCCGAGCAGGGGACGTTCCAGTCCTTCCTTAAAGGAGTCTATGATATATATATATATATATATATATATATATATATATATATATATATATATATATATATATATATATATATATATATATATATATATATATATATATATATATATAGGGGTAGGGACATTTCAGCGCCGCCAGCTCAGCACCGCCGATTCAGCGCCGCCAGTTCAGCACCAGCCATTTCAGCGCCATGCCTTTTCAGCGCCAGACGTTTCAGCGCCGTGGAAGTGTGGAATATGTGTGTGTGTGTGTGTTTGTAAACAAAAGGAAAGGTTTTGAACAAATATTTATTGATATAAAGTATTTATACTAATGTGTTTATAAACAATAGAAAAGGTTTTGAATAACTATTTATTGATAAAAAGTATTTATCCTACTGAATAGTTAAAATAGTCCAAAAACAAAAAGTTCAAAACACAAATATTAGCAAAGCTAGTTTAATAAGTAAATATTCAACCTCATTTCTGTTTCCATAATCCGATAAGATTTTTAACATTCTTTCGTCTGCCCTTCGGTATTTCAATAGCTTTTGTTGAGGCTCATGACCTGCTTTAAGTTTCTCTCAATATTCATCACGTCCTTTTTGGACATTGTTGGGTGTAACATTCCTAATTCTGTATGCAGCCGTCTGTTAGCTGCTTCAGCGTGGTTATTGGTCCTATCTTCTCCTTGAAGCGTTCGTTCAAACATGTTCCAAATATCTGTCGGATATAGCGGTGCTCTTCTTTCAATTCATCTCCGGTTTGGAAGACCGATGTCGTTATCTTGAAACCAATTGAAAAGAGGAACTAGCTCCTCACGTAGGTGCGAATCACCGAGATCAATAAATAGCGGTTTGGTACTAAAATTATACAAACTACTGTGTGAGAGAGAGAGAGAGAGAGAGAGAGAGAGAGAGAGAGAGAGAGAGAGAGAGAGAGAGAGAGAGTTAAAATTTCTTCTGGCGCTTAGATGGCTGTCGCTGATATTTTTTGGCGCTGAAATGACCAGGCGCTGAACTGGCGGCGTTGAATCGGCGGCGCTGATCTGGCGGCGCTGAATAGTACCTAACCCATATATATATATATATATATATATATATATATATATATATATATATATATATATATATATATATATGTATATATATATCATCATCATCATCTCCTACGCCTATTGACGCAAAGGTCCTCGATTAGATTTCACAAGTCGTCTCTATCTTGAACTTTTAATTCAATACCACTCCATTCAGCATCTCCTACTTCACGCTTTATAGTCATAAGCCCTGTAGGCCAGGGTCTTCCAATTCTTGTAGTGCCTTGTGGAGCCCAGTTGAATGTTTAGTGAACTAATCTCTCTTGGAGAGTGCGAAGAACATGCCCAAACCATCTCCATCTACCCCTCATCATGATCTCATCCACATGTGGTACTCGAGTAATCTCTTTTATAGTTGCATTTCTAATCCTGTTCTACCATCTAAATCCCAATATTATTCCCAAAGCTTTATTCTCAAATCTACTAAATCTATTGGAGATTGTTTCATTGTCATATCATGATTCATGTCCATAGAGTAACACCGATCTCACTAAACTAATATATAGTCGGATAATTATATGAAATTTTAGGCAATTTGATTTCCAAATTTTACGTAACCTAGCCATAGTCGTATTTTTTTTTTTCAATCTTTCAATAAACTATAATTCTAAAGACCCGGTATTGGAGATCATTGATCTTAAATATCTAAATTATATTACCTCATTAATCTTTTCTCCATCCAATTATATTTCATCTTCAATTGCATACTCCGTTCCCATCATCTCCGTATTTCTTCTATTCATCTTCATCCACACCTCGTGTGACATTTCATGCATTCTGGTAAGCATGCATTGCAAATCCTGTTGTGTTTTGCTAAAAAGGACAGCATTATTGGCATTCTCTAGGACTGCTAAATTCCTATCACTAATCCAGTCAAGTCCTCCTCCACCATCTCTGACTGTTCTACACATTACAAAGTCCTTGAGGTGGATAAACAACATAGGTGACAACACTTTCCCTTGGAGTACTCAGCTGTTCACTGGAAACTCACCTGATAAGTCTCCATTAACATTAATTAGCACTTGCTATGCTCATGAACAGACTTGTTCAAATTTACATATTCAAGAAGAATTCCATAATAATGCAGGACTCTGCACAAAAATGGTCGGTGCACACTATCAAATGCTTTTTCATAGTCCACAAATACCATCAAAGTTTTTTTTTTTATATTCTACGCATTGCTGTACAACATATCACAGAATGAAAATTTGGTCATTGCAACTTCTACCTTTTCTAAATCCTGCTTGTTCATCTCTCAGCTTTTCATCAAGATTTCTCTCCAGTCTCTTAAGAATAAACATACCATATAGCTTCATAACAACTGATGTAAGTATTATGCGTCTGTAATTATTGCAATCAGTCAGGTGTCCCATTTTAGCTATTTTCACCAACACCCCTCACTCCCATTCATCGGGTCTTGCTTCTTCACACCACATTCTATAAAATAATCTTGCAAGTAGTCTGGGAGTCACTCCATTTTCGCCCAGTATCATCTCGGTTATTATTCCATCATATCCAGTGGCTTTCCATCTCTCTAGTTTTTCGAGAATAGGTTCGTCTTTAAACACACTGAATTCGTTGATGGGCACAATAAGGTCTTCATCAGGTTCAGGTATATCAACCAAATTAGTCCTTTCATATGTCCTAGTCATAACCTCACTAAACTGTTCCATCCAACGTTGTCTTTCTCCATCTTCTGTTGCTATAATAGAGCCATCTCTCTTTTTGATGGGTATATGCTTCTTCTTCTTTGTCCTAGTCAAGATTTCATTAATAATTCTATTAGCAATTCTCACACCAAACCCACTTCCTGAATTCATAGCTTTGTCGGCCTCAACTGCTTTAATGTCTAAATACTCTCTCCAGTCATTCGTGACTTTTCTTTTGACCTTGTTGTCAATACTGGAATACTTAGCATGCTCTACCTTGTAACTTTCTTTACTTCCTCGAAAACTTTCAACAATCAATTTCTGTCTTTGTCTCCTTTTTATAGTAACCCAAGTATCAATCGATATTCATGGCTTTCTCCTTGTAACTGTTTGTCCAAAGACTTCACTACCAGCTGACTAATATAAGTTCTTAATATCACTCCATTCTTCATTAATTGTCAGTTCTTCGTCTTTTAAAGTTCCTGCGACTACAAAACGATTCCTGCATTCATTTGCAAATGTTTCGCTTCGCTCTTCTTCTAGAAGCTTTGTTGTATCAAACATAGATATTCTATCTCTATATATATATATATATATATATATATATATATATATATATATATATATATATATATATATATATATATATATATATATATATATATATATATATATATATATATATATATATATATATACATACAGAAAAGCACACACACGTACACACATGCATATACATATATATATATATATATATATATATATATATATATATATATATATATATATATATATATATATATATATATATATATATATATATATATATATATATATATATATATATATATATGTACTACAGTTATATTCCCAGATAATTTTACCTTTAGGTATCCAGAATTCTAACTCCTGGCGCGAATATCCTTAAAATTTCTCCAAAGGATATCGCATAATATCAGCGAACGCATTCTTGACACACTTCCATAGCAATCTGCACCCCAAACATCGTTTTGGCTTCGAGGAGGATGTGGCAAAAGGGAGCCGTCCAAAGGCTCTCCCGCTCTCGTAATACTATTGGGAATACAACAGCGCCATTCTCATGACGGCGGACATTCCTATTTTTGTAGCGATATCGCTCGGTGATATTTCCTGGTGATCTAACTTTTCGATCGTTTTACAGGGTTTATTATTATGCTTTCTCCATCATCTTCCGCCTCTGGAAAGTTGAGTATCGGGTCTTTACTATGAGTATATTTTAGCTCCTGTTTCACAATAAAATTAAAGTATTTTATTGTGTTTAAGAGCTAGGCCAGTTACTGGAGGCGCCATGGCGCCATCGTTCGTTAGGCATGTGTTATTTAGATAGCAGAACGACTTCCAGTTTTTAATAGCTTTATTCAATTATTTTAGATATTTAGCTATTTAGGCAATTACTCTTGTAAAATTTTGATAATGTGCATAATTTATGTTTTCCTTTTCTCCGTCGATCGTATAGTTAGAGTTTCGGTGATTTAGGTAACCGAAATCTCGTATAGCCTAGGTAACCTTACCTAAACGTTTTACTACACGTTCGACTTTCCCCGGTTACCCTCGTGTTTTGTTTTCATTCAGTGGAGACTGATACCTCCTATAAAGTTATGAAACACTACACGTCTCTTCGGAGACTTCAGGGTAATCTCTTTTCCTCTGAGTGTAGCCTCAGGCTACAACCCTAATACCCATGCCTTGAATTTTATTCAGACATGGCTAACTTAGGGTTTGTCCTGCCTCTTCCCTTAACCGTTGGTTTTGGTATGCAATTGGGTTTTGGGATTTAGTCAGAATCTCAGAGTATTTAGTCTTATGTCGGCGACCTGCCGGAAGGGCGAATGGGTTGTAGGATACCATCATTCCCCTGCCGGCCGGGTGGCCGGTAATGAAGGTTAGCCCTCATTAGCCGCACTTGAAGTTATGGTAGGATACCATCTCCTTGTGACTAAAAAACTAGTCCTATGCCATAGTACTCTGGGCTGAAGAGTAATTTTCTTTAGCCTAGGATAGTGGCACTGGAACTCTGTTTCTTCTTTGTGAAGAGGAGGTGGCAGTGCCGCCATCCCCTTAACTGTGTCGGCAATCTCTGGGTTGGAGAACTGAGTCTCTCCCGTTCCCTGGGATTCTGCCGATACCGGAACAGAGTTTCTTTTACAGGTGGTAGGATTGACAATTGTTGCCAGTTCCTTTCACAGCTCAATATAAATTACGCAACTGTGTGAGAGGCTTTCAAAAGATCTCTCCGGGACCTTTCCTACCTAATGATAGGATGCGTAAGCTACTATTTCCGGAAGCAAGTGAGGAAACAGTAGTGCCTCAGGAGCCAACTACATCCCTTGACGGCCAGAAAACCTTTGGGATTAAGGGCAAGAAGTGCCCCAAGGCTGAAGAGGAAAATGTTTTGTCGGAATTTCCTCCGCCTATGCCGGCTATAGAGCCATCAATGTCGAC
>NC_090734.1:34297723-34300223 GCF_036898095.1 Palaemon carinicauda | reverse complement strand
ATATATATATATATATATATATATATATATATATATATATATATATATGCAGATATAATATTATTACCCTAAACAGATAATTACGTGTATATCAATACTTATATCTAGCGTAACCCTTTATAGTGCCAATGTACTTATGCATACTATATAAAAAAATTTTCATTGAATGGTAGCTTTGGTCTAAATAATAATTTTAAAGTGATGTTATTTATTCATAATGCATTCAGGTCTACATTAAGTTATTAAAGTTTTTTTTTATATAGCTTACAAATTACTTTACATATAAAGGCGTCGAGTTTATACATTCCATGTCCAATATTCAAGTTATTTTCAAAGATTTCTTTTATGAAACGAGACTCTTTGATGTTTCTTCCCAATAATTTATTTGAGTGAACCAATTTCTTTGCACCTGACCAATTAATATTGTGATTTTTATATCTAACGTGGGCAAAAAGTGCATTGTTATCTTGAGCATTTCTGTCACTTTTCTTATGTTGTTCAATTCTCTTTTCTAGGGCTTTACCAGTTTGACCAATAAAAAATCTTTCACACGCATTGTGTGGAATACGATATACTCATCCCTTGGTAAAGTCAGGAGAATTCTTTATTGAGGCTGTTTTAATTGTATTGTTACTCTTAAATGCTACATTTACATTGAAATCTTTCAACAGTTGGGGAATTTCTTTAAAAGAATTACTATAAGGCAGTACAAGTAAATTTTGTGTATTGTAGTATAACTTGTTATCATTAGCGAAAAGGGTCTTTTTTCTGTTCTTAGTGCATCATCTAACCCTAGTTTCTCTATTATTTGAGATTCCATCACTATCTTTATGTATTTTTTAAATTGTTTTACTTCTCGTAGATATATCTTCAATCGTTCCAACATAAGCTTCATTTCTTCATTATCATTACTAATGAAGTTTTGACAGACTTAAATTGTCATGTATAGTGGTATGCCATTATGTGTTGATTTTAAATTAGCTGGGTAATCATATGGAAATGGTCAGTTGCTGACTACCTGCTTCTAAATTGTGACTGCTGCCTTGGTTGATTGGAGAATATCTTACTTTGTATACTGACTGATAAATTCCTTTTGAATATCTATTATATTACGAAGAGTAAATTTCTTTGGTTGTAAATGTTCAGGTCTTTAACGTTTCTTTTTTTTATGAATTAATATAGACAAATGTTTTGCAAGATTTTGGTATAGATTAATCCTAGAGACATTTGTTGTAGATATCAGCAAGTGTCAGTAAGAAGACTACTACATCAATTGTTAGGCCATGTTTTCTTCATGCTTTGTCACTTTTCATGCCTATTGGTGTTTTCTTCACTTCTTTTACGGTTACGATTGGAAGAGTTTGAGCAGTTTCCTTATTGGAGTTTTCTATTGGAAGAGTTATTTTTAATAGATTTTTTTTATAGAAATCCTGTGTAATTTTCAACTCAATCTCTTATGTTGATAACATTTCCATTCTCATTTTTTTACGAAAAAATTTTTTAATGTCCTAAATCCAAACTTTCTTGTCAATAATATAACTCTTCCTTTAGTGCTTTCTCATTTTTGGTTTCATTATATTTACAAATATTTAGAGTTTTTAGATTTGTTCAATGTTTTGTATAGTTTTGGTAATTCTATTTCATTCTTTTTTTTAACTCTTTCTTTTCCTTTATTTATTATTCTCTTGATGCTTCTTCCTCTACGTCGTGTTTACTAAACGTTGATCTGATTGTGTTTTAAAATGTCTGGTTTTTACCGTGTTTACTGTTTTAGAGAGTTCTACTAATTCTATTTAATTTTTATTGATTTTACCACTAATTTTTGTCAATTTTTTTTAGGCTCGTAGACTTTTCTGATAGTTTTTCTTGATTAACTTTAGGAAGTTTTCTACCGATCCCCTTTCCTAATCACCACTATGGAATATTCACTTTTTTTTAATATATATATATATATATATATATATATTTTATATATATATATATATATATATATATATATATATATATATATATATATATATATATATATATATTTATATTAATATATATGTATGTATGTATGTATGTATATATATATATATATATATATATATATATATATATATATATATATATATATATATATATATATATATATATATATATATATATATATATATATATATATATATATATATATATATATATATATATATATATCCAAATAAGCCATATATATATTTTTGATACATTATTGTCTGGATTCTCTTAACGACCTGTCTTTGTGTGATTTCGCCTGGGGCTCTGATCCCGAGGTCGTTAAGAGAATCAAGACATTAATGTATCAAAAATATATATATGGCATATTTGAATATGAAAAACACGTAAAAGTGTGAAAAATTTATCATATATATATATATATATATATATATATATATATATATATATATATATATATATATATATATATATCGTCGTCGTCGGCGCCCACTCGTGTCCGAGTATTAGGTTCTGTCGTTAG
>NC_090734.1:34285223-34290223 GCF_036898095.1 Palaemon carinicauda | reverse complement strand
TATATTATTTATATCACAAGTTTCATTATCATTATCCATAATTAACATAAGGTCAGGTAAAAGAGAAGTCACTGTTTTTGGATAAATTTTACTAAAATCAATGGGTTTAGTGATAGTAAACTATTATTTTTAGGAAGGGATACAAGTAATTTAGATCTTTCAACTTGTAAGGACGAACCGCAAAAATCAGTTTCAATTTCCAAAACCAATGGGAACATGGTTTGATGGAAAATTATATGAATAGCACATATAAAATTTTTAAACAACAGATAAATAATCTTGAGAACAAAATGTTCAGTCAATTTGACTTTTCCACTGAGAACCCTGTCTATAAGTCAGGCCTCCTCTCACCCCCAGTGAACCCCAGATTAGATGGTTTATTGGTGTTAGGTTTAAACTTTTAGAAAACTCTTTCATTACCCTACCATGGTTATTCATAGTTACGTTCGGATTCTTACTATAACGGAATCCATTATTAATACTCTGATATCAGGGTTATTATATATTTGTTCTTGAATGATTGAGAAACTAGCATTACTGTAATAAAGGGAGTCATGGGGAGGAATGTAAAGCGTACCCAACAAGAGGTCTGAAAGGGGGCGGAGACGAAAAACAAACGTGGTCTTTTAGTTCATTTACATAATAAACATGATTCTCGAAAAGGTAGCTCTTTATAAGCACAGCCACACCACCAGGTAGTTCCTCGCCTTCAATAATTTTGTTTCGTATACATAAAAAGCCTGCTAAAAAAAATGGATAACTCGTCTTTATTTCCTGCAAAAGTACAATATCATAATCTATCAGAGTACCTATAAGGCTATGTAACTTAGAAACATTACCATTAATGTTCCAAGAACATAATTTAATTATTATCCTTACACCCTTTACATAAAAAACAAAGGTCCAAAATAGTCAACAACTCTACCATTTGCAAGGACTTCTCGTCGACTTGAGTCGTAGTTAACAGTATAGCCTTGGTTTTCGGGTTTATATCTTTCCGTTCTGCCACTTCCTCTAACCGGCTAAATTCCTTTCTAACCAGTGGATGAACGTCTTTCTTTATGAATATTGTATCAAATCCACTGCCTGTCGTTTTCAAAGTAGGAGCTGCTTCAAGTATTCGATCCCGATCTGCCTTAGATTGGAGTTTAGCGATCTTGACTTTATTTCTGTTTGTTGTGGGTTTCCCCAAATGGCGTACGTCTTCTATGTGTGTGTCATCTACAGTAGGCCAGTATTACTCAACCCTTGTATGATAAAAAATGGTTCTATGTGGTCTTCAATTTATGATAACCAGGCTATTCTAGGAATAGACTTTATATCTAATAGTCAAATTTGCATTTTTGGAAGAAAAGATACAATAACAGTAAAAGCAGGAGGTTACATTTTGCCGATAGAAAGTCATGAGACAGTAAGTGCGTGTATTAGCTTGGAGGAACATTTAAGTAGGGTAACAGCTGTGTCTAAGAGAGGAGAAGTGTTGTCCTCACAGACCCTTCCGAGCATATCTGTGACTCTGTGTCGTGTTCTTGCGGAAGGATCCAAGGTAATTGTTGAACCCCATGACAATTGGGCCCATATGATATTAGAGAGCTTGACAGAAATTAAAGAGAACAGAGCTGATGAAACAATAATTAATTTGTCAAATAAAAGAGTTGTTTTAGGAAGTGATTCTGTGTGTGAATTAGAGTTATGTGAAATTGCTTATACTGGGATGTTAGGAGCCAAACTCTAGCCCGCACAGACGAATGCACTCAAAATTTGATTATGCAAGCACGAAAATTATGTCCCTCAAAATATCAGCCTGTAGTTAGAGACATTGTTAATAATGATTCCAATATAATTTCAGTTGGAGATGAGCCACTCGGGAGGATTGATCGATTTCCCTTTAGCATTGAAACTGGGCAGGCAGAGCCTATCAGGTCAAGGCCTTATAAGGTACCCAATACTTTCTAGGAAGAGATGAAAGGGAAATTAATAGATTAAGGGAACAAGGGATAATCGAGGAGAGCGAATCCCACTGGGTTTCTCCAATTGTAGCTGTTAGGAAAAAGGATGGTTTGGTAAGATTGTGTGTTGATTATAGGAAATTGAATGCAATCACTAAGGATAATGCAATCCTATTGCCCTTAATCGAAGAATTACTTGTGAAAGTACGGGATAGTAAATATTTTACAACTGTTGATTCAAAATATGGATACTACCAAAAGTCTAACTTAAGAAATTACAAAACATAATAAGCAGAGGAGCAAGACTGATGAAGGGGTCCCACCTAGAGAAAAGATTACCCCTATACTAATTGATTTACACTGGCTGCCGATTAAAGCGAGAATTTAATTTGAAATATGTACAATAACCCACCAAGTTATCAGAACCGGTCGTCCAAAATACTTAAGAAAATTGCTACATATTGCACAGCCAACAAATCGTGTCAACACGAGAATAGTTACAGATGGCTTCAAACTGCTGCAACCTAGATTTATGTCTACTTTAGGCTACAGAGCGTTTAAATATTCGGCCCCGAGACTATATAATAAGCTCCCACGAAACATTCGAATGATTGAAGACATTAAGGCTTTCAAGAGGAACTGAAGACTTTCTTATTTCATGAGTCTTTTGACAGTGACGATTTACCAGTAAATGAACAATATATGACTTGAAAAGATAAATACTGTGAACAAACAAGGTAAAACGACAGTGCAGGTCCTGTAGAGAGTGGGGTTCCCCTGCTGTATAAGACCGGAAAAGCAGCCATCAAAGTAATGTAAGTAAAGTAAATACCCATTCAGGAAGACAGTAAATGTAAAACAGCATTTACAGCTAACGATCAATTATTCCAGTTTAATTTTCTTCCTTTCGGTGTTAAAAATGCTCAAAGTCATTTTTTAGAGTAATGATGGCGGTTTTGTCGCCCTTAATTGGCCATAATTTCTTGTTTATTTAGATAACATCATAATTACAGGGAAAATGGGCGAAGAACATAATAACAATATTCGTAAAGTTTTAGAAGCATTCCGATGTAAGGGTATAAAAACATAATTGTCAGAGTGCAAATTTTTCTGTAAACAGGCCAAATAATTAGGTCACATAATAACCCCAGAAGGCATCCAACTCTGCCCCAGGAAAGTAGATGCTATTACAGAAAGTAGCTGAGCTCCTTTGGCTCGCAAGGGTATTACCGTAAATTCATAAGAGGTTTTGGAGAGATAGTAAGACCCTTAGTTGCTTTAAAGAAAACAAAAAGTAATAAATTGGGGAGAGGAAGAAGAAAGGGCCTATAACCATTTGAAAGCTGCCTTAACTAGCAATGAATTGCTCGCATATCCTAGATTTAATCGCCCAATTTTAGTGACAACAGATGCGAGTAGTGGAGCAATTGGTGGCATAGTTTCTCAATGAGATGATAATAAAGGCAGAGAGACACCCATTTGTTTACCTTCCCAGTCGATTGAGTTGTAAAGTGACCATCACCCCTCACGTGATTCGTACTATAAAATTGATTTGACGTCTCATCAAACAAGATGGATTGAGAGATTGTTAGAGTTTAATATAAAGGGTTTTCACCCCATATAAGGTAAAGCTAACAAAGTAGCTGATGCTCTCTCAGGATCTGTAGTAATAGGAGTAACAACTAGGGCACAAAAGAGGAACGGAGAAAAAAACAAAAATTTTGAAAACTCCCATCAAATTAGAGAGAATAGAGAACGGGATAAAAATTCTTCCGATGTCTATTGAGGAATAGAGAGAGAGAGAGAGAGAGATACGAACGGCGAAGGGGAATATATGTGGATGACCGAGGACATGACAAGGGGTGTCCAAAGGGAATGCCCTGATGATGCAGGTTTGATTGACTTCGGAGGTTGAGACATAAAAGAAGTCCCAGAGGGACAGAAAAAAATAGGAATGGATGGAAAGAGTACGAGCAGTGATTAAAGTGAAATCGGAGAGTTATCCGTCATTTCTGAATGTGCATCGTAAAACCTTTTTTATTGAAAATGATGTCTTATACTGTGCTTACGAGTAGAGGGGAGGGGAATTCTGTGCACGATTAGTTCTTCCTCCCTCTTTAATTTAACGAGCCCTCCATATTGTACATGCAAGTCAGTATGCAGGGCATTTAGGGATTGATAAAACATTAAGGAGAGCACGTGAATCCTTTATTTTGGTTGGGAATGAAAAAGTCTATAGGGAATTATATAAAAGGTTTTCATACTTGTAACTGTTTCAAAGAACATAAAAAACACTGTACCGGAAGCCGAAAGTTGGCCAGTTGTTCCAATTAAATTTCATAGAGTGCATATGGAGGTAACTGGACCATTTCCTACTGGGTTAACACAACATAAGTATATATGTGTATTTGTGGATGCATTTACTCAGTACACTCATACTTACGCAATGTTGGATAAATCAGGCGCTGTGCTCTTTCATTACTAGGTTTGATTGCCTGAAAATTTTGATAGTTGATAATGGTCTTGAGTTTAAAAATAAGGTGGTAAAATCGGTCAAGGACTTGATTTAAATTGAACACTTTTCAGTGACCGCATAGAGGCCTTCAGCAAATGGCTAAGTAGTGTCGCATGATAGGGAACTATTGAAATTTTGCGTTACTTATTGGCTGATGACCCCCTTCATTGGCACACTATGCTTCCTACAGCTGAGCTAGCTTTGAACATTGCATATAATGTTTTGATCAGGGACACACCTTTCTTTTTAGTGTATGGATAGGATCCTGTGTTACCATATACGGTTCGCATTAATTCGCAAAAATTGCCAAATTATTCAACTGAGCAATACCGTGTATACTTATTAAATATATTGAGGAAAGTAATGAACACCTCTGAAAGACTTTTGAAAAGAGTTAATGAAAAGTATTTGTGGGTGATAGGGTGTATTTGAAACGATTAAAACCTAGTAAACACAAACTAGAGCCAGCGTATTTGGGTCCTTATCGAGTAAATGTCGTTAAGTCTAACACAGTTGTGATACAAAGCATTGTTAAT
>NC_090734.1:34270223-34282723 GCF_036898095.1 Palaemon carinicauda | reverse complement strand
TCCCTATCTCCCGTTTCGTAAGCGTGCCTGGCGCCAATCCTGGCGCCATCTGTATTCCTTGCAGCGTACACTAGGTGCTACAGATACTGTATGTATTGAGGGGTCCTACAGCCCTTTCTTAGAAAGGCAAGGGCGGGTCCATCAGGACGACATGGCCATCTCACCCAAAAATAGATTTTTCGCTTTGCTCAAAATCCGTTTTTTGGGCTCAAGCCATGTCGCCCTGATGGAAGTATACCAGAGCATTACTGTATATGTGGATTCTCAGAACGTGCCTACTCCCCGTAGGTAATTTTTCCCGGTCGACTAGACCTAGAGACCTAAGATATTACCATTATACATCTTTTCAACTAACTATAAACCATGTTAGAGCTTCCTGCCCCCTACAGGGAAGAGTCCTACTAGACTCTGGAAAAGTCTCGAAGAGTACATATACCTATGTATGAATACCAGGCAAGCTAATATAGTAGTCTCACCTTATATTAAGTAAAGCATAGTTTGTAAAGAACCACTGCGTCAATATGAAATATCGACCAGTTCTCCGCACAATACTTGTATTGGACAAAGGTTTATATCCGCATAGGAGGAAAACCAATGCAACATAGCTTGCATAAAGGAACAATTCTATTAGAATTATCCCAGATAAGGTACATAGAATGGATGCTCAATTATACCAATAAATTGAAACAGGTGAAGAAGACGCAAGGTTCTCAAGAACAAGTTTATTGACAGGCAATAAATAGACAGGTTAACCACAATTATATATATATATATATATATATATATATATATATATATATATATATATATATATATATATATATATATATATATATATATAAGAAGAGGATAACCCAAAACTTTAAGCATAAGTATGATAGTAAACAGAACTTGTTCGTCTGAAAGAAAAAACCTTAAATGCCACTTTTAAGATACCGAGGTATCACAGTCATAAAAGTCTGTATTACAAATCAATGACATTAGCGTTAGAAACGCTCGGCACACATGTCTGCACTTAAGCTAGGTTCACCTTTGGGAATGGAACAGTCTACATGGGCAACACAGTGCCCTCACTTAGTTTGTAGTACAGTATGTAACTACACACTCACCCTGGAATCAATCGTCCCAATTAAAACCACTGTTCCTCGCAGAGTTAAACAGTAGGGTTAACAACGCGACCCACTGCTACCACAGATCTCTTTAGTTCCTCTACTTTCTTCGCATAGTGGCGAAAGAACACTCTGGAAGACTTCCAGCCAGTGTATGAACGGAGATGTTCAAAATCCCTACAATTAAAGAAATTTAAGGATGAGGCAACTTTCCTCGGATCGTGACCTGCGGGTGTACTGTCAGGATCCGCTCTGCGAATAAAATATGTGATTTTCGCTCTGAGTTGATTCAGAGATAAATTTGAGCCCGATGTTTCTCCCCTGAATAGTTGACCGCCCTTGAAGTCTGAAGTTCTATGAAGATAGACCTTTAGGCATTCTACTGGACATAGAGATGCATCTTCTATCAGAGAGCAGATTCTCCAGGGACCCCACCTGTTGGTGGGTAACTCATTCTTGGCGAGAAACGTAGGATCCGGAAACAGGTTCAGTTCTCCCCCATCCAGGAACTGAACACGACCTGCCTCTCTCAAGAGGGCTACAATCTCACTAACCCTGGCCCCGGACGCGAGTGCAAATAGGAAAATAACTTTTTGTGTCAAATCCTTTAACGCACACTCTTCATTGCTCAACAGAGAAGCAAAATGAAGAACTTGGTCTAAAGACCATGGAATGGGCTTTGGAGGTGCTGAAGGTCTGAGCCTAACGCAGGCTTTCGGGACTTTATTAAAGATCTCGTTACCTAGGTCGACCTGGAAGGCATATAGAATGGGTCTTGTCAAAGCAGACTTACACGCTGAAATTGTGTTAGCTGCCAATCCTTGACCATGGAGGTGGATGAAGAAAGATAAGCAGAAGTCTGTCGAGATCTCCTGCGGATTCTTCGCCTTGACAAAGGCCACCCATTTTCTCCAAGATGACTCATATTGTCTTCTAGTAGATTTGCACTTATATTCCTCAAGGAAGTCTATGCTGGCTTTCGAAATCACGAAACGCTTTCTCACCGCTAGGGAGAGAAAATCATGAGCTGCAGGGTCCGGGTTTTCTGTAATGAAGCGCAGACAGTCGACTTCTGGACTCGCTGGGTCAGAACTGGATCTGGTAGCGGTACAAACTTCAGCCGTAGTTCGAATGCCAGAGGGAACCACACGCTGTTCGGCCACTTGTGGGCCACTATTGCCGCTACCCCCTTGAAGGATCTCAGTTTGTTGAGGACCCTCAACAGAAGGTTGTGAGGAGGGAACAGATAAATCCTGGACCATCTGTTCCAGTCGAGGGACATCGCGTCCACTGCTTCCGCTAAGGGGTCCTCGTATCGGGGACACGTACAGGGGCAACTTCTTGTCTTTCATCGCAAAGAGGTCTATCTGCAGTTCTGGGACTTGATTCAGAATGAAGGAGAATGATCCTGCGTCTAAGGACCATTCCGACTCTATCGGTGTGAACCTGGATAGAGCGTCCGCTGTCACTTTGCCGACTCCTTGAAGGTGAACTACCGACAGGTACCACTTCTTCTTTTCCACCAATCGGAAGATGGCCAACATCACCTGGTTGAGAGGTGGTGACCTCGATCCTTGTCGATTCAAGCATCTCACAACTACCTCGCTGTCCATCACAAACCTTATGTGGATCGAGTGACGCGGGGAGACTTTCTTTAAGGTAAGGAGCACTGCCATAGCTTCTAGAAAGTTTATGTGAAAGGTCTTGAATAGCTTGGACCAAATCCTCTGGACTTTTTTCCGATGAGAGTGACCTCCCCATCCCCCCTTCGAGGCGTCTGAGTGAATCGTCACCGACGGGGGAGGTGGCTGAAGAAGAACCAACTTCTTTAGATGTCTGGCTTGGGACCAAGGCCTGAGAAGAGTACTTAGCCGAAGCGGAACTGGTCTTCTCAGATCTCTTCGCGCGTTTGATGCATAACTTCTCCAAACTCCGGTTGCATCCTTTAGCTGTGCTCTTAGCACTGGGTCTGTCACCGAAGCAAACTGGAGAGAGCCCAGTACCCTCTCCTGTTCGCGTCTTGATATCATTTCGGAATCTAGAAGTCTCTTGACAGAACCCGCTATCTCCTTCCTTTTCTTCGCCGGGATGGAGAAACGGTATGACAAAAGGTCCCAGTGGATTCCCAGCCACTGGAACTTTTGAGATGGAGAAAGTCGAGACTTTTTTCTGTTGATCTTGAAGCCTAGGTACTCTAGGAACTGGATCACTTGACTGGAAGCTTGCAAGCATTCTGTCTCGGATGCTGCCCACACCAACCAGTCGTCCAGGTAGGCTACTACCTGAATTCCCTTTAGGCGTAATTGTTTGACAGCTACACTCGCAAGCTTCGTAAAAATCCTTGGGGCTATGTTTAGCCCGAATGGCATGGCTCTGAAGGCGTATAGTCTTCGTTGTAGCCTGAACCCTAGGTAGGGGGAGAGTGGACGGCTGATTGGAATGTGCCAATAGGCGTCTGACAAGTCTATAGAGACGGAATATGCCCTCTTGGGCAGTAAGGTCCTTATGTGTTGCAGTGTTAGCATTTTGAATTTGCAATTCACTAGGAACTTGTTGAGTGGCGACAAGTCCAGAATGACTCTGAGCTTTTCCGAGTCTTTCTTGGGAACACAAAACAGCCTCCCTTGGAATTTGATGGACTTCACCTTTTGGATCACATTTTTCTCCAACAGTTCTTGAACGTACTCCTCCAGAACGGGGGTGGAGTATTGGAAAAACCGAAGGCACGGGAGTGGAGTGCTGTACCAGCTCCAGCCCAGTCCATTCTTGAGTAGGCTGTGGGCCCAGGGATCGAAGGTCCACCGATCCCGAAATTTCAGAAGTCTCCCTCCTACCGGTATCATCTCACTTGGACTGCCGTCCTGAGGTCTTGCCTCCCTGATCACGACCACCCCTAAATCCCCTTCCCCTTGAGCGGCGCCTAGACGAGCCTCTGGCTGTTCCTCTAGGCTTTGCTCGAAAGGAAGTAGACTGCCCTTCGAACGCTGGGGTGAATGCCGTGGACTGTGACGACACGGCCTGTGGTACCCACTGAAAAGTGGTCGGGGTTTGTGCCACGATCTGGGGCACTGGAGGCAATGGCAATTGCAGTTGCTGTTGCTGTCTAAAAGGCTTGGCTGGCCGAGACGGTAGCCTAGTCCTCATAGTCTTCCTCTTTGGTTGAGGACCCTCATCCGGGGAAGACTTTCTTTTGATAGCCAGGCCCCACTTCTGGAGAAGGTTTCTATTCTCCAAGGCGGCCTTATCAACAACTTCTTTGACCAAGTCGGTAGGGAAAAGGTCTTTTCCCCAAATTTTGGAGGAGATTAGTTTCCTTGGCTCGTGCCTCACCGTAGCCGAGGTGAACACGAACTCCCTACAAGCTCTCCTTGCCTTGACGAAGCCATAAAGGTCCTTCGTCACTGTGGCCAGATGAGTCTTGGCCACCACCATGAACATTTCATGGACCTTGGGGTCACTTGCCATCGTCTCAAGAGTAGTCTGAAGAGACATTGAGGCAGCCAGTCTTTCTTTTTTCTCGAACTCTCTTCGCAAAAGAAAGTCAGACAGCTTCGGGAGGTCCTTGCCGAACTGACGTCCGGCAATATCAGCCTCAAACTTTCCAACTGAGAACGTAAGATGGACGTTCTTCCAGTCTTTGTGGTCCATAGGCAGGGCCAGCGACAAGGGTTTACACTCCTCCAGGGAGGGGCAAGGCTTGCCGGCCTCGATTGCTTTTAGTACAGCCGCAAACCCTTTCTGTAAAAAGGGGAAGGCTCTAGCAGGCGAGGACACAAAGGAAGGGAGCATCTTGCTCAATGCAGCTACCTTTGAGTTAGAGAAGCCCCTCTCTTTCATCGAGGATGAAAGTAGAGCTTGAGCTTTAGCATGGTCCATCACTATGACCTCCTTCGGCTCTGTCTCCTCCTTTGAAGCTGATTCCTTCCTCAGCCGGACATAACAGTCCGGATATGATGCCTTGCTGGGCCAGAATTCCACCTCCTCCAGGGGAACTGAGCCCAGCATGTCCGAGATGACGATCTTTCCAGTCGTCATCGGCATGTGCTCAGCATACCTCCATGGGTTAGCATCTGAGCACAAGGGAAGGTCTTTCACATTGAGCTTTTTCTGGGGCCCATGTGATTCTGCAAGGCACTGCATCCGCAGTTCCATTGCAGCCGCCTTCTCCTGATTCTCCTCTGCATTTGTTGGATCATTCCAACAATAGAAGAGAGGGCCTGTTCCAGCTCTACTGGGAGACCGGCCGATGTTGAGGGAATAGGTTCCGGAATCTGAACCGGAGTAGCCGACACCTCGTCGACCTCTTCCTCTACAACGTCTGGGGCTTGAACTTCATCCTGGGCTTCTGCCAGGAGGTCTTCCTCCAGACGCTCGTCCACGTCAGACATCCTGTCATCTAACTGGATGTCTTGCATCGCGACCGCGACTTCAGCATCCACCTGGATCTGAACTTGGGGGATCTCCTCTTGAGGCTGCGGAATCACTGCATCAGCTGATGCCTTAGGGAAAAGATACTCCCTCATCTTCTCACTTGGAAGATAAGGGCCAGAGTTGTTCTTTTGGAAGCCCCTTACCCAGGTACGAAGCTTCTCCCTTGCTATATCCTTTGATTCCGCCGTCCTAGGGGAATCAAAGGCCTCATTAATCAGGTTAGTGCACACAGTACATACCTGAGGGTCCCAATAGCGGAGATCATCCTTGGAGACAGCGCATGCTGCGTGTCTCCTACAAAATTCATGTCCGCAGAGGTTCTTGCTGCGGACGTTGCAGAAAACACTTCCGCACTTCGGAGGGTCCTTCTGTAAAGAGAAGAAATTTCCATGAGTATCAAGTGAACTATGTATCACTGGATATGCATAGTATAGCATAACAATTCAGAAAGGAAAGACACACACTTGTGTTTCCCTCACAACCCATTGCTGCAGCCTTCCAGATAATAAAATCGAATGGTTAATCTCTTTTAGAGTAACCAATGCTAAGTTTCAAGAGGAAACAGGTGGAGCTCACACCTAAGCAATGATTTTAAAATCCTGGATAATAGACAGGAAAGAACTTACTTTCCTATCTGTAGGGCAACAGCAGAGGGCTGTGTAAGAAAACACAAAAGTGTTAGAACATACAGTGCTGTACCAAAACCCATACTATAGTTTTCTTCTTACAGTATCTGTTATACTGAAGAATACTGGTACAGTATAGGAGGTTATGTGCCGGCCGGCAAGTGCCAGCCGGCACATAACCTCCTATAACTAGCTTTAAAGTATACTACTTAACAGCTATAAGGCGGCAGAACGCTGGTTCAAATGCATGTGCCGGCCGGCACAGCCAATGTCGGTCGGCAATGACTGCTGACCGACCACTACACAAGGTAGTAACCGGCTGCCGGCCACATTCTTGGCGACCGGCAGACAAGGGCTGACATTAGCCGGCCGGCAAAGGTACAGGACCGATGCCAGCCGGCAGCAAAAGAACCAGAGGACTACAACTGCCCGGCTGCCGGCCTCATAGGCCGGCAGCCGGGTCGGGTACAGCACTAGAAGAAAACAGAATGGATGCCGGGATAAAAGTGTACACTACCTTCAGGCCCGGCAATCCGAAAGAGTGCATATAAGGAAGGGGAGAATCTAATTCAGGCTTCCTGACCAATGCCGTCTGACTCTGCAGGCAGGCATGGATGAGCGACCAAGGGAGGTCTGCCGGCCGGCAAGGGACTGAGTCAATTCCACATCCTAACCTATTCTAGGTCCAGATGTAGAATGACGTACAGTACTGTAATGGCTAGGCCATTACAGAGATAGAGGGGGAAGGGACAAAAGAGGGTCCTACCAACCTTGCTTTAGTGACGGATCACCCGCAGCCAAGAAACTCATCTTAGCCTAAGGGAGATCCAAGGGGGGAGGCCAGCAATACTTGCCAGCTCCCAGAGCATCAAAGCAAGGAAGGTGTTGCTACTCCCAGGGAAAGAAACTTATCCTCCCCAAGAACAGCAACAAGGACTAGTCTGGTAGATCACAAAAGAAGGAATCATCTCGTAGAGAAACCTTGGGTAGTGACCTAAGGAGGCTAAGCCTCCTGTGTCTGTGTCAGGCCAGCGAGGGAGACTCTACCCCAAGCCAGACAAACACAGACTCAGACTAGAAAACTCTGTTGTTCTGTCCCTCTTTGAACCAGACTTACTGGAACAGGAAGGTACAGTAACACCCCAGTATAGTTTTATCGAAAATTAATTTAGATAAACCACTTAGGGATAAGCCCAAGGCTTAAACAGAGGGAAAGGGATTGCATACCTTCTCCGAAGAAAAGAAAGCAACCGGGGAGTATGAGAAAGTATACTAAGGCTCCATAAGCAACTTAGCCTAGGCACCAAGAGAATCGATTACCTAAATCACCGAAACTCACTCGTATACTATCTTGGAAATATTCCACATAATCTTAAATTTATAAAACATAGCCTAAAGCTTCAATAAAATGTTAATACACTCGGAAAAACCAAAATCATGCATGAAGTACTAGGACCAAACGACTAGGCTACATGGCCTAGCGTAGGCCAGAATTGGCGAATACTTCGCCAAAATAATACTAAAGCACGAAAGGAAATCCTATGTAACGCTAAATAGCTAAAATTTATTAAAGCAAAACAACCGGGAATGTCGCTCTGACTAACTAAACTTATACCTAGCGAGCGACAGCGTCCATGACGCCTCCGGTAGGCTACGGCTCTTGTAACAAGGATTAAACCTTATTAATCACTTAAAAATTACTAAGACCCTACATTTATACATAAAAGACATGGTACTCAACTTATCAGAGGCCGACGAAGTTGGAGAATCCATGAAAAGTAGAATAAATCCAAGATTTGCGAGAAACACAGGAAAAAACACCGAGTTGTTAAGCTAGGCAAAAAGGAATACAGATGGCGCCAGGATTGGCGCCAGGCACGCTTACGAAACGGGAGATAGGGAGCCTTGGGAGCGGCTCCCCCTTTTTCTTTCCCGATTTCGTTTCTTGCCAATTGCCCCCTGCTATACGTAATCTCTGTTCGGGGCCCAGATTGCCATGTGGCATGTCAAGAATACGTCCTCTGATATGTCGCGATATCCCTTTCACGAGGGATATTCGCTCCAGGAGTTAGAATTCTGGTACCTTAAGGTGAATTCTCTGGGAATATCGCCGTAGTTGTAATATACCCTAGGAAGCTACCCTATAGGAACTTCCATCAGGACGACATGGCTTGAGCCCAAAAATATATATATATATATATATATATATATATATATATATATATATATATATATATATATGTATCGGCAATCTCTGGGTTGGAGAACTGAGTCTCTCCTGTTCCCTGGGATTCTGCCGATACCGAAACAGTTTCTTTTATAGGTGGTAGGATTGAAAATTTTTGCCAGTTCTTTTCACACTCGTTACAGGACCCTGTTTCCTACCCCGCTGTCCTCTTTTGATGACTTAGCCATTGTCTTTCTTTAGGCAGGCATCTTGCAACCTTCCTTTGCTGGTATGTTGCCGGAGCCAGCCAGACTCCCTCTCGAGCCATGTCTTTGGCTGACGGCAGAGCAAACTGCCGCCAACCACATCATCTGTTGGCAATTGCCGGCCTAGCCGGCAACTGCCGTCCCAGCTGGCAGCCAAGATGGCTGCCGGCGACCATGATGGCCGTGAGAGAGATATCCCTTCTGTTCCCAAGGTTCTTCAGTCCTCCCTTGGACTGCTGCTACAGGTCCTGTTGCCGGGGTACTGCCGGCTAAGCCGGCACAGATAGTGCTGACTCAGTTGGCAGCACGCCGACTGTACTGGTACTGCTGGAGGCTTGCCGGCCAGCAGTGTATTGGCGGTACCTTGTCGGCAATAGTACTGTAGCTGCATGGAAGCCTGAATGGTACATTCTCCCCTTCTATTAGAACCTTCTCTCTGGAAAAAGGCAGTCAAATTAGACTTTTACATCCTTAATTACTGAATACATTCACAGGAAGGAGTAGCCTTTTTTCCATGCTATCTCTCTCTCTTTAGCTAGCATACCGGGTATGCTGGTAAGACCTAGCTCTGCCGGCTACATGCCGGCTGAACTACTGTATATTTTGTACAGGTAGCCGGTATATCTGCATTATAGAATATACTGCAGATAGAAAACTAATATATAGTTTATACTAGTAGTTATTTCCAATATATTTTGGATATCCAACAGAGGCATTTGCTGAGCCCAATCCTATATTGAATGAATATGATTTCTTCAATATCCTGATTAGAAATCAGTATTATGATTACCCTATAATATTAAACACTTCAAGGCAGGAGTAATACACTCCTAACCCTTAATGGGTGGAGCCTTTTTCCTTGAGTCTCCCTGATCAGGAAACTCTATATTTTAATATAGTAGGAAGACTACAGCAAATAGGCTGAGTGGGATATACAAATGTATGTCTTTATTTTCCTAGTCCAGCTGTCTTCATGGTAGATGGACCATACTTTTTCATGCTACTATGAAGGCAGCATAATGACTAGACTACAATACATGAGGTACAGTAGCCAGTAAATTGCAACACAGACTTACTGCAATTAGAAAACTACAGTACCATGATACAGTAGTATTTTCTGACATACCTTGGGTACCCTTGTACGAGCATTATGCTGGTACCGTTCATATATTGAATGAATAGCTTTCTTCAATATTCTGATCGAGAATCAGTCATCCTGACCCCACACTATTAAAATTATTTTGGGACAGTGATTTGATACTTCTCTAGCCCTAGGGGTAAGAGTCCTTTTACTTGGAGTTACTCTATATAGAAATCTCCATGTAGTTAATACTGAGGGGAGGCAACAGCATTTGCTCATAGGAGTACACAAGTATGTATCTCCTACTATCCCTTTATAGCTTACTATCCTAAGCTACTCTATTGTAAAGGACATTTGCATGTTGATTATCAAGGAGATAATCCATTGTATACTCATTTGGTTTTCCTTTCTTTACAGGAGGATCACCAGATACCTTGTGCTACAGTTCTCTGCAAGGCCAAGTATTTTCACAGTCATAATACTTGCAGGTTTCATGCCCCCTGCAATATTATTTCCGGATCCCTACATTATTGGAACCCACAGGTTTGCAATATATGTTGGACATTAATGTACAAAGGTTTTGAAAATCCCAAGTCTACGGAGATTAGGGATACAGCTCAATATAAATTACGCAACTGGGTGAGAGGCTTTCAAAAGATCTCTCCGTGACCTTTCCTACCTAATGATAGGATGCGTAAGCTACTATTTCCGGAAGCAAGTGAGGAAACAGTAGTGCCTCAGGAGCCAACTATTTCCCCTGATGGCCAGAAAACCTTTGGGATTAAGGGCAAGAAGTGCCCCAGGGTAGAAGAGGAAAATGTTGTGTCGGAATTTCCTCAGCCTATGCCGGCTAAAGAGCCATTGATGTCGACATCTTCGTCTTCTACCCCTCTATTGGATAATGTGGTACAATTATGTATCCAGCTAAAGAATCAAATAGAGAGCTTTTGTAAACAAAACAAAAAGCAGGAAGTAAAACGCAAGATAGAGCCTCGTAAAGCTTCTCTTGTCACTTCCCAGGGGTCAGTCAAACGACCCTTGAATCAAGACCTACCACCATGCTCCATAACCAATCCCTGGAGGTGTGCGGAGCAGATGCCGATTTCAAATGTCAATCTCTACTTCTCAGAGAAAATAGATGCTGTTCCTTTGGACAAAATTCAATTTTGGCCAAGCTTTGAAGCTTTCCCTAATTGTTGGGTTCGACTGAAGTACGAACCAAAGTCAAGAAAAGGAGCGGAAACAAAGGAGGTCTTGATTCTCGACCTTGATAAGGCACAGACTATCCTTTCAGGTAGTCTGAGAAAGGCGGGTTATTCAGAATCGGAGGTATTCTCACTGAATAACAGACATCCTTCCTTTCTTGCTCCTACTTCACTCTCATTCTACTTTATGGGGAAGGCATTTACTTCTGTTGCCAAAGCGGTAGAGGCGGGTAAGCCATGTCCCACACTCGATGTGCGAGCCTTTGTCACCAGCTTTTCCCGGACAGGAAAAGGATTGGAAGGAAGTCCATTTGACATTTCCAGTAGGAAAATTAGACAAGGACATCGCAAGTCGACAATTCAAGGTATGTCTCCCTAAATTGTCTGAGTTGCTCTTGTTTAATGAACATGAGTCAAAGGAGAGACTTGCGACATCCCTTTGTCTACAAAACTACATAGAGTTGTGTTCAACCTACGAAAGTACCCCAGACATGCTCATGGCCAAAATGCATATGGCTATCTTGGTGAAGGACCTTTACGCCTTTATGAAGGCCAGGAGAGCATATAGAGAGTTTGTGTTCGCTGACGCAACAGTGAAACACGAAATAAGGAAGCTAATATCCTCCAACATCTGGGGTAAAGACCTCTTCCCACAAGAAGTCATTAAGGAAGTAATTAAGAACGGCACCATGGAGAACATAAGTCTTCTCCAAAAATGGGGCATTCCTTCAAAGAGAAAATCTTCTGTGGTTGTGGGTCCCCAATCTAAAAAGAAGATCGAAAAATGCTGGAAATATCCGGGCTGCTCAACAACATTCCACTATTCCAGTGACCACGGTGCTACTGGCAGATGGTCAAAAGTCTAAGCCTACTGACTACTCGAAGCATAAAGACGCTTCAGCTAGGAGGAACTTTCTCTCAGGATCCCAGGACCTTCGATCCTTCGGGTGAAAGCCTATTCAAGATGAGCCATTGATGGGAAACAGAAATGTCCCTACCATCATTTCCTTACCTTCTCCTACAGTTCAAACCCCTCTTGGAGAAGTATACCTGAGAGCTATAGAGCATACAGGTGGTAAGAAAACTATAGATCATCGAGTTCCAGGAAAGGCTGTTTTGTGTTCACTAGAAGGACTCAAGATATCAATGAGTCATTCTGAATTTGTCGCCTCGCAACATGTTCATAAAAAACAGCAAGTTCTGAATGTTAATCCTTCTGAACATATGGACCTTGTTCCAATTAGGGGTGTTCGTAGTCTTGTCAGACCTGAAAGGTGTCCTTCGGAACCTTCCAGTCAACCACCTCCCTTCCTCCTATCTAGAATTCATGTTACAGAGAGTAACATTCATCCTAGGAAAGATACCTGACGGACTCAGAGTCCTAAGTATCTTCAAAGGATTGACAAACTTAGTCACGTCAAAGTCAAGCCTAGAAATAGTTCAGGTATTAATATACCTGATCAAGAGGCTGGAGTGGGCAGCACCCGAAGTGTCCGGCCAATGTGCATTCAAAAAGATGACCTGGTTCCTGGGACATCACAGATGCAAGATAGGGTTCTAGAAGTCTCGATTTTCTCCAGCTCATAGGTTTCGATGTTTAAAAAACCATCGAAGC
>NC_090734.1:34242723-34260223 GCF_036898095.1 Palaemon carinicauda | reverse complement strand
TCTCTGCCACCTTCCCCCTTACTCCGTTCCTTCACAGGAAGTGAATATTATTGGGGAGAAGATTCAGACGGCTCCTGACGGCTGCCGGCGGGAAACCTAACATACTTTGGAAAGTCCTCAGCTCTCCATTGAGCTGCCATCCAGATTAATTGCCGCTGACGTCATAGCCAGCGACAGGTCTTTTGTGGATGGGAGTAAGCCAGAATCTAACAGATTCTTTCCCCTTCCTTTGAAACTCTCATTCTGGCATGAAGATAGTAAGCGGTCTAATAGTCCTCCTACACTTCCAACTGTTATGTTTTCTCACAATAATAGGAAACTCTCCTTCCTTAATGCTTTTTCTCCCTCTATCAGTTAGTACCACTAGGTGCTAACCTAACAAAGGCAGTGCCGCCGGCTAAACTACAGTATACAACTATACAGTAGTACACATGCTTTGTAACATACTCTGTGTTTCCTATCGTAGTCAATTTTTGGGACCAAGATATTATGTTGAGGTTGAATAATCCCTGAACACCCAGATGGTTTTTTTCGATCATCAGGACTAAAAAATTACCGATCAGTATTAATATATACTACAGGTGGATAATGTTAGTATAAACCCTTACTAACTCTAACTCTATTTCCTAGAGTTTTTCTAAGTTATATTCACCTTATAAGGAAAACTAGATATTATTACTGACGGAGGTCTCAGCAAAGGCCTGGGAGAGGAAACACAGATATGTGTCATTTCTACTTCCTTTTAAGCATACTATCCTAGGTTATTATAAACAGTAGTGATTACTGCTGTTAATAAAAAAAATGTATGCTTTTTTATCAACTGATATAAAAAAACATGAATACTCATTGGATCCTTTTTCCTTTACAAGAGAAGCCGATGGAGAAGTGTGCAGCATTGTTCTGCAACCACAAATGCAAAAGACTTTTGTGGCCACACAAAGTGCAGGACTCATGCCCCCGGCTGCATCGTGTTGGAGTCCTCAAGTATTGGGACCCGAAGGGTTGCCCCACCTGCTCGACCCTGCTGGCCAACGGCTTCGGAGAACACCCTCCCCCCTCCTCAGTCAACATAGAGACTAGGTATATGGCGAGGGAGACCCTTTGCAAATGGGTAAGAGGGTTCTAGAAGAACTCTCTGGGACCGCACTTACCCAACGACTCCCTAAGGTGCCTACTGTTCCCCAAGGCTCCACCAAATGCGGTGGAGCCCCAGGAATAGGTCCAGCCTCCCATCATACAACTGAAGATCGACACGGACATAAATAAGGCACTGGAAGGCATGAACATTCACCAAGAAAGGATATTAGAAGTGTCAACTGGCACTGAACAGGACCTACTGCAAGAAGGCCCTCAAGAAGACGTGAAACATCCCCAAGCGGAGGAAGAAGGATCAGTGTCAACGAAAACCGTAGACCCTCATTTTGCCGTGACGGCATATCAATCTATGCCGTCAACTTCTTTAACCCCAACTCCACGACCAGTTGCACACGCACACAAGAACGAAGCGATCCTCACTTCGATTCAACGGATGATGAAATTGTTCCAAAAGGAACAAGAGACGATGAAACAATCAATCAAGCAACAGCAGATACTGTTGCAGGAGAGGACGGACCACCCTGAACCTACCAAAGGCTCCACTAAGAAGCCCCTTAGAGTATTGGATCTCCCTTACTGCTCTGAAACCAACCCCTGGAGGTGTGCGGAGCATATGCCCATGATGAATGTGAAACGACTCGTCTCGGAGAAGTTGGGGGCCAAACTAATTGAAGACCTGAGTTCTGGCCTAAATTTTCAGCATACCTGGACTGTTACTTGAGACTGCGGAATGATCATGCAACCCGTGAGGAAACGGTACCCAAAGAGGTCATTGTCTTTGAGCATGACACGGCGCTAGCCATTCTCCTGAAAACCTTGAAAGGAGCCGCGTACACCAAGCCCAAAGTCTCAGCACTGAGCAAGAGACAACCCACCTTTCTTGCTGCTTCCTTCATCT
The DNA here is from genome assembly GCF_036898095.1 of Palaemon carinicauda. NCBI lineage: Eukaryota > Metazoa > Arthropoda > Malacostraca > Decapoda > Palaemonidae > Palaemon > Palaemon carinicauda. The sequence continues at coordinate 34,258,230 of NC_090734.1, read as the reverse complement.
CTTTCTCCCTTTTGGAGAAAGCACTAGACTTTTCAGTCAAGGCAGTCGATGAGGGCAAATCTGCCTAACCCTAGTGGAATGCAAACGATTCTCTTTAGCATTGCCTACCTGCTAGGAAAAGTGTGAGGATGTCCACCTAACCCTCTCCGTCTCTAAGTTGGATCCAAAGATAGCAGGCCAGCAGTTCAATGATAACCTCCCAAAGTTGCCCGACCATCTTCTGAGGAGGGAACAGGAGACAAAGGAGAGACTTGCGACCTCCCTTTCTCATCAGAACTACCCGGAAATGAGTGCAGGTCTACATAACGCCCCATAAATGTTCACCTTTCTGGCTAAGGCTCAATGGGGACCCTTGTGAAAGACTTATATGCTTTCCTCAGAGCAAGGAGAGCCTGCAGAAAGTTCGTGTTAGCCTCAGCAACCATCAGACACGAACCAAGGAAGTTGATTACCTCGAGTATCTGGGGTAAAGACCTTTTACCACAGGAGCTGATCCAAGAGATCATTGCCAGAGCAGCCACGGAGAACAGGAACCTTCTCCAAAAGTGAGGCATGAACTAAAAGAGGGATTCTTCATCGGACAGAGGTCCCCAGCCTAAGAATAAAAAGGCAAGGAGACCACGCAGACCTGCACAACTTCTTGATGTGACTATGACCACGATGCCTCAGACCACCTTCCAGATGGTCCCTGAACAACTGGTAGCCCAGTCGCCAGTGCTCAACCCTAAGTTTGAGAGGCAGTCGACTTCCTTTCACCCTAGTGGTCGCGGAAACAAATATGCAGGACCCACCAAGCAATGAAGGGCTCCAGGTAGGAGGCCTGACTGAATCAATTTGGGGATCGCTTGACCTTCGATCCCTAGGCCCGCAGCATAATCACGTATGGACTTGGGGGGAAATGGAACAGAACTGCACCCCATTTTCCAGAATTCTCTCAACACTTCACCCACTTATTGGAAGAATATACCTGAGAAATCTTGAACAATAAGGTAATAAGGAAAGCGAAGTCCATCAAATTCCAGGGAAGGCTATTTTGTGTTCCCAAGAAAGACTCAGACAAATTCCAAGTCATTCTAGACTTGTCTCCACTCAACAATTTCATCGAGAACAACAAGTTCCGGATGCTTTCTTTGCAACACATAAGGACCCTTCTACCACAAGGGGCATACACGGTCTCAATAGACCTTGCAGATGCTTACTGGTATCTTCCAGTGAGTCACCCTTTCTCCTCCTACCTAGGATTTTAGCTACAGAAGAAGAAGCTTGTCTTCAGAGCAATGTCCTTCGGACTGAACACAGCCCCAGTGATATTCTTGAAGCTAGCGGACACAATCGTCCAGCAGCTACTCTCCGAAGGAGTTCAAGTAGTAGTATATCTAGATCATAGGCGGTATGGACAGCATCCAAGACTTCTTGTCTGCGGGCAGCTAACAAGGTAATCAAGTTCCTCGAATTCAGGGTTTCAAGATCTATCGCAAGAAGTCTCATCTTTCTCCAGCTCAGAAGTTCCAATGGTTAGGAATCCAATAGGATTTAAAGTCACACCACCTCTCCATTCCATCCAAGAAGAGGATAGAGATAGGGGGATTTGTCAAGAGACTAATCCTTCATAAGAGGATTTCAAGACGCCAATAGGAAATAGTATTGGGCTCTCTCACAGCAGTGACAGACCCGGTGCTAAAAACACGTCTAAAAGATGCGTCAGGAGTCTGGAGTAGATACGCATCAGACGCTCGAAGAGATCAACTAAGGTGTACCCTGACCCTTTTGCGCACACCAAGAGCCTAGCACAGATAATTTCCCTGCAACCACCACAACCATCAGTGGTGATACACACGGACGCCTCCTCGGAAGGATAGGGAGGCCATTTTCACGAGAGAAAAGTGCAAGGGAATTGGTCGCACAAGTTCAAAACCTTTCAAATCAACATTTTGGAAGCTTTGGTAGTTTTCCTGACATTGAAGAAACTATCCCCTGGCAGAGCAATCCACACCAGATTGGTCCTGGACAAAGAAGAGATGGTAAAATGTATAAATCGACAAGGCTCGAGATCACCTCAAATCAACCATGTGATATTAGCCATCTTCTACCTGGCAAGGGAGAAGGGATGGCACCTGTCACCAGTTCACCTACAAGGGTTCAGCAACGTGACGGCGGACGTTCTATTCAGGCGAAAGCCCATAGAGACAGAATGGTCCCTAGATGCAGACTCATTCTCCTTCATCTCAGGAAAAGTCCTGGAACTGCAGATCGATCTCTTCGCAACAAGCGACAACAAGAAACTACCTCGTTACGTAGCCCCTTATTTGGACAATCAAACAGAAGCGATGGATGCCATGTCCCTCGACTAGAAAAGGTGGAATCACATTTACCTATTTCCATCAATCAATTTCCTGCTGAGTCCTCGACAAGCTAAGATCCTTCAGAGGGACAGCAGAAGTAGTGACCCCCAAGTGGCCCAAAAGCAATTGGTTCCCTTTAGTTTCTAGAGTTGAAACTAAAGCTGCTTCCTCTGCCGGATCCAGTATTATCTTAACTGGTCCAGAAGTCGACTGTCTATGCTTCATCATTAAGAACCAACTACTACATCTCAAGATTTCCTTGCCCTAGCGGAGAACAAAAAGTTTGGAATCTCGAAAGATAGAGTTGACTTCATCGAAGAGTATAAGTCAAGTTCGATTAGGAGACAATATGAAGCGTCATGGAAGAAATGGGTTTCCTTTATGAAAACAAAAAAACTGACAGAAATATCAATAGATTTCTGTCTCGCATTCTTCATATACCTACAAGAAAAAGGCCTGGCTTCTACTATGATTACTTTGTGTAAGTTGGCCCTGGCTAGACCACTTCTTTATGTCTATGAGGTGGACCTCTCTAGTGAAATCTTTAATAGGAACCCAAAAGCATACGCTAGACTGTAGCCAGCAACTTCACCAAAGCTCACCACGTGGTCTTTGGATAAATTCTTGCACTGTGCTTCCAACCTAAACAATGATGATTGTACTCTAAAGGATCTAACACAGAAAGTCATTTTTTTTTGTTTGCAATAGCTTATGGGGCTAGAATTAGTGAAATAGTGGCCTTATCCAGAGATGAAGGCCAGAGTCAGTTCCTACACACAGGAGAACTGAACTTCTTTCCTGATCCTGCCTTTCTTGCCAAGAATGAGCTATGCATTAAGAGGGGATGTCCTTGGAGAATCTACCCACTGAAGGACGATGCCTCTCGGTACCCAGTAGAGTGTCTTAAGTTCTATTTTCGAGGAACTGCAGACTTCAGGGGAGGATAGCTCTTCACAGGTGAAACTTCAGGATCAAACCTATCCCTAACACAACTGAGAACGAAGCTCACCTACTTTATTCGCAGCGCAGATCATGACAGTTACACACGCAGGTCATGATACGAGGAAACTTGTTTCTTCGTTGTACTTCTTTCAACATATGGAATCTGAAAGACTCTGCTCATACACTGGGTGGAAATCATCCAGGGTCTTATACAAACACTATGCGAAGCAAGTACATGTAATAAAACATTTTGTGGTGGCAGCAGGTAGTGTCATTAAACCCATCGTCTAGTGGTGGGATGAACAGTGGACTGTTTTGGGACTTTACAGTGCATCGGGTGCATGGGTATACTTACCTTCTAGTGCAAATCATAATGATGATTAACCTACTGTTCCATATATGTGCATATGTGACCAATAACACCAGTGCCGAGTGAACGTTTATGTCAGTGTTTATGCATTTCCCAAAATCTGGACAAGCAAGACAAATTGGGTTTCACATCTCCATTGAGTGGCATTATTCCAATAATGAAATTATATATTTTTTCTACAGGAGACCTGAAGTGTTTTAATGCTGGATCAGATTCATACTCTATTGTATCTATATTTGATAACCTAGTTGCAATATATATATATATATATATATATATATATATATATATATATATATATATATATATATATATATATATATATATATATATATAAACGTATTTGTGTCTCATTTACTGCTACCTCAGTTACAAACATATAAAACATGCTAGAGTTTCATTTTATCCCTATAAGGGTATAGAACTTAAAATCAAAATTTCCAGGGTAAGTAAAAGGTAAGCTCTAATTTTTCCCCTTTTGTTCGTATGGAAATTTAAAACCTTGAATCCTTATTGTCGATATCGACAATTTCCCTCCAGGAGGCAAGAAGCACTAAACCAACTCCAGGCTTAGTGAAAATAACAGTTACTTGGAATTTCACATACAGGTCTTGTAGACCAGATAAGTAAGTCCATTCAAGGTAAAAGGCACATACACAAACCCACAGCTGTAAAAATTTCAATTTAATTCTCTAGTATGCTTCCATCAGGACGCCATGACCTGAGCCAGTAAAACGGATTTTTGAGTGAGACAGCCATGTCGTCCTGATGGACCCACCCTTTTACTGACCCTTTCCAAAAATTACTTTATCTGCGGCCATTTCTGCTTAACGACAAGAAAAGGAATGGCGTCGTGGTAGTAGTAGTGATGGAGGTCCACCAGGTACCTAGATCAGCACCCGCTTCTTTTGCCACCTTTCCCCCTTACATCAAAGAGTTAAATCTATTCGGGGTGAATATTGCTATATGTCGTATCTAGTATATATCCCCTGATTTTATGCGATATCCTTTACTGGATACTCGAGCCAGGAGTTAGAATCCTGGAGACCGTTGGTTTAAATCTCTGAGAGTATCACTGTAGAAAATATCCCTTAGAAAGCTACCATAAGAAACCTTCCATCAGGATGACATGGCACTCTTACCCAAAAAAAGATTTTTCACTTTGCTCAAAATCTGTTTATTAGGCTTGAACTACACCTTTTTTCATCCAACATTTGTGAGAACAGATATTTAATATACTTCATTTCTTTAATTCAGTAATGATCATTTTAATAAAACAAAATTCTTTTTCTGTTCTATATTATATGAAGTATAAAACATGACATTTTTTTCATAATCTTAGCTTAAATTTACCAAGTAATACCTACGAACACAAAGAAAACTTTAGCATTTCCAGTTTGGGCTAATAATTACTAAAGCACCTTACATTTACGAACAAATAGTAAAAAAAAAAAATTAAGGCATATCAAAATTACCAGTTACTAGTTACTAACTTATTAAAGCACCTCCTACTTATTTGTAAACTGTAAACAGGTACAGGAAGCAAAAGAGACAAAGGAATAAGTATTTAATAGCTATAAACCAATTAAAGCACCATTCATTTACAAGCAAACACTAAAAAAAAAAACTAACAAGAAACTGAAATGACAATCTAGTAGTAAATTTGAAACTAAAAAATTCACCCACTTAAAGTGAAATTTAACTTAATAAGAACAGTAAAGGCTGAATATGAACATATATAGAAACGAATTCATATATATATATATATATATATATATATATATATATATATATATATATATATATATATATATATATATATATATATATATATATACACTGTATATATATATACTATATATATATGTTTATATATATATATATATATATATATATATATATATATATATATATATATATATATATATATATATATATATATATATATATATATATATATATATATTTATATATATATGTATATATATATATATATATATATATATATATACATATATATATATATATATATATATATATATATATATATATATATATATATATATATATATATATATATATATATGCATATATATATGCATATGAATATATATATATATATATATATATATATATATATATATATATGCATATATATATATATATATATATATATATATATATATATATATATATATATATATATATATATATATATATATATATATATATATATATATATATATGTGTGTGTGTGTGTGTGTGTGTGTGCATATATATATATATATATATATATATATATATATATATATATATATATATATATATATATATATATATATATATAAATGTTTTTCAATAGTTCTTTCTTTTTTTGGCTTTTTTATTTACTCAGGTGCTTGTCAAACATTCCATTACTTGTTTTCATGTTAATTTGTGATTTCAACTTTTACTAGTTTTATCCCCATGTTAAGTGACTTCTGCCTGTTGGGTAGTAATAGTATAATTTTATCTTTTTTTTTTTTAAGATCTGAAGCCTTTCCTGTATGTACAAACGTGTGTAATATTTCTTTGCATAGTAAACGCTCCAAGAAGAGGTCCATTGGCGGACGAAAATGTTGAGCATTTCTACATATACACAACTTTCAATATTCCTTATGTAGACTAATTTATATTGAGTTATCTGCGTGCTGAGGAAGATTACATCTGTAATATATATATATATATATATATATATATATATATATATATATATATATATATATATATATATATATATATATATATATATATATATATATATATATATATATATATATATACATAAATATATATATATACATATATATATAAATATATATATACATATATATATATATATATATATATATATATATATATATATATACATAAATATATATATACATATGTGTATATATATATATATATATATATATATATATATATATATATATATATATATATATATATATATATATATATATATATACATATATATATATATATACATATATATATATATATATATATATATATATATATATATATATATATATATATATATATATATATATATATATATAAATATATATATGTATATATATTAAGTTTTGGGCTAACTAAAAGTCACAAAAAATATTACTTCTAATTCCTTTTGACTGAGGTTTTATTAATGATATCTAAACTTATCTCTAGTATCATTAGTTACAATGGAAATAGTTTTCCACTGTGCCCGTGTACAAAATGTATAGATTACAAGACTGATTCACAGAATCCAAACATATATTAGATTTAGGTAATAAAGTAAGCATTCAACGAATCTAATTAGAAGGGAGAAATTTTATTGCGCTATGAAGGAATGCTGGTCACTCAGCGGAATCTATTACTTCACCCAACTCCGAGTAATTAGTAGCAAAAAAATCTAATACCTTGAACACATTGCCTACATTTCCCTCGCCTACAAAACTCTCTGCTTTGTTCTTACTAGAAAACAATACTAATTATCACCAGATTAGCCGTTTTATTTTTCATGATTATGATTATTTTATACATATCGTACGCGATTCTGGAAAAAAAAGTGTGAAGCTGAATTCTAACTCTTTAAAATTAATTATTAGTAACAATTGTTTCATAAGATAAATAGTTATGCTCTTACAAGGATATTTTTTTTTTCATAGTAATATCTATAAATTATACTATCGAAAAATTTTCAACATGAAATGCTTCTTTATTTTAATGTGAATATCAATGAGGTGAATTTTACGTGCAGATATAAACAGTTTATTTTTTTCAATAAAAAGAATCTAAGAAAATAATCGAAGGACGGAAGTCCAGAAAACTGAAATTTTAGATTCACGATATATCTCTTAGTATATTTTAGATAAATATATTTTCCAAATATATGCAATTATTTGTAAATTTGTTTGAAAATTTTGAATCTTCTAATCATGTTCTTGTCTAGCACAATTCAGATTGGATACTTTATGGATGATATTTGTGATATTCGAGTAAAAATTGAAACTCTTATGTATATTGATGCTTTTAATTGTTTAGTAAGGTTGATCATTCAAATAGTGCTTATGGTACCTTTACGCTTATGAGCAATAGCTCTCATGAAATAAAGCATAATCTATAAAACAATGCTATAAACCAATGGTTACAACGTGTTATTATAGCCTCTTGAGGAAAAGAAATGAACAAACTACGAGAGAAGTAACATATTAACCCGTGGATGTACAATTTTTTTTTCTTTTTTAAGCAAATATGCACCCTTGGGGTCAATCTGTCCCCAACCTTTTTTTTTAAAGTATTTTGCCATGTTACAACCAAATAAAATATTCCTAGTGTTGATATATATATATATATATATATATATATATATATATATATATATATATATATATATATATATATATTAATATAATACTAGGCATATAAAGAAAAAAATCACTTCTTGGTACCATAAAGACAAAACAAATAAAATGTAATGAGCCAATGTACTAATTTATGTGCTTCAAAGTAAACCGAATCTATGGTGAAAAATAAAATTATTTCCTCTAATATTACACCCAAATAAAATTAGAACTAGTGAAAAGGAATCACCATATATATCTAACATCCGGAATATAAAGAGAAACATCACAATCGTCCTGATACCATAAAAGCAAAACAAATATGTTATGAACTAATGTACAAATATATGCGCTTGAAGTAAATAAACTCTATAGATATAGAAAAAAAAAAAAACTATTTTTATAATATCACATCAAAATAATGTTGATGCTAATGAACCGGAAAAAGCTGATAGTTTATGAAACCTTCGCACACATGTTATAGGAAATGACCACTTAACTTGTCTTTTATCTTGTATAATGGGTATTATTCTTCTTGCTTGAAAATGTTTATGGAAGTGAATCTATTTCCTGAATATTACATTGGTCAGAACAGAGTGATTATCGGAATGAGTGGTGTATGATGAATTAAGAAATGATTAACTGATGATTTAGTTAAGTGTCAAATTATGAAATTTCTTTGTAATGAAAAAAACTAGTGGTTATTTAAGTGGTAATGAAATTTCATCTGGTAGAATGATGAATGATGAAAAGCCCTATCACCAAATAGTTAATCAATAAATGGTAATGAACCTTTTAAATACATTTATTTACAATTACGGAATTGAAGAAATGTTATTCTATGAATTAAAGATTGAGCCTTATACTCTCACAGACTTCCTAACAAACATAGAATACCTGAAAGACTTTAAAAACAGATCAATGTAAATAACCCAACACTGTACATTTGCACTCAATAAACAATATCTTATAATAAAAGTTATATTACATCATATTTGCTTGACATCAACGGTAGTTCACTGGAAGAAAACCTTTGTAATCTTCAGTTCACCAATACAATAGAAATTACTGGTCCTTCAATGAAATATAAGAAAAATGCTGAATGTCTGAAGTGATATGCATACAAAACTACTGACTTTATATTTGTGAGTCCGTGCTTCCTGCAATCAATTATTGCATTGTGAGCCCCTTGGATTTTTCGAACTACAATAACTCATGGTTACCTGCTATTTGCATAAATGGATGAGATACACCTCCTCGGATTATCAGGCATATGAAATGACTGGTGGATGCTCATTAAATTGGATCCTCGTCAACCATCTCAGACCATAAGATGGAATATATATTTACGAACAGAATCTATCTATATACACACTATCACCCAATGCAAACGATTTGTTTATAAGTCACAACACATGACTGATATACTACTGGATGCTATAAATTACGAATGTGATACTTAAAAATTTAATACAGTTTTTGTCCGTTAAAAATAATTCTTTATAAAGTCATTTCACAATATATTATACTGTTATAAAGACAACTTTTTATCACCAACATAATGTTTTTCTTTTATGTCCAACCCCACGTTTAGATACCATGGTAAAGCTCGCAATTATAAAAAAAAAAAAAGTTTCAAATTACTCAGGATATCATCCAATGCACACAAACACATGGAGGTTATTTAAGATTTACCAATTACTTTCGCCAAACCAAGTCCAACTAACAGTTAGTAGCCCTATTTCTATTGCAGGCTGCCTAATTCCCATTTCTTAGTCATGTCTAAGTTACCCATCCCAGAATTCTCTATTCGACTTAAAAGCGAATTACACTAATACATACATGGTCATTACATCAAACACGCACTGGCTACTGGTACACTTTGCAAGTTCATTGTATACTTAAGGTTCTATTTATACCCCTTATCGCACAATATTGGTATATCCATCGAGGGAATAATGAAATCTTATATAAATCTGATGTGTTTGACAACCATTTAATTCTTTTCTGTTTTATAGTATTATTCCCCTCTATTTTTTCCAAAACTCTGGAGTTGTGACTATTTTATATTCTAAGGCTTTAGTAAGGATCAAACTTTCTGATGCATAAGTTAAAACTGGCAAGATCATAAGATGTTATAATTTAGTTTTTTAGAGAAAGTGTCATTTTAATTTTTAAAACCTTAGTTCGTTTACCAAAACTTACTCTCTAAGTACAAATATTTATTAACAATCGCTAGAGTATCATCCACATCCATTATTTGTTGTCCCTGCATTTGAATTGTAGGTATAGAGCATTCTTGAAGACAATCTGTGTAAACGTCGGGGAAGTATAATACTATAAAACCCTTTCCATTCATTAACAAATCAATTTTATGATAATTTTCTCCTGATATTTTGCCTTTTTCAAAACTGTTTATGGTTCCTTTACTTTTACAGTTACGGTCTTTACTGGCTCAGGTGTTTCCTTTTTTCTATTGGCAAAGTTATTAATCATATCATTATTGAATGACATTGTACAGAAATCCTCTGCAATTTTTATCATTCCATCTATTTGTTGATAATACTTCTATTTTCGTCCTTTATTGCAAACATCACAATGCACCCCGTTCCAGGTCTTCTTTCCATCAATTTGATATTTCCTCCTTTCTTTAGAGTGTCCTCAATATTTGCCTTATTTTATTTACTAATTATTTGGAGTTTTAGCCTGTTTATTGTTTTGGATAGTTCTTTCATTTCTCTCTGATCTCTGGGATTTTACTTTAATTATTCAATGTTTTCTTTAATAGATTTTTGGTCGTCTCTGGTAATCTTCCTTGCCATTGTTTAAGGAAAAAATTTGTACCTGTTCCATGTGCTGACTCCAGTACAGATTTTGCTAAATTATTGATCATGTTTTTCTCTTCCCACTTCTATTTCATCCTTAGCCGGGAGTACCTGCGCTGTATCGGTAAGCTAAATTCATCATATTTTTCTCTTTTTACGTGAGTATATTTTCATCATTCCATCATCGCTTGACTTTTACTTGTTTAACACTACTACATGATTAACTTGGATAAAAGAAATTCTGAGAAAAGGAATGTATTTCCTGTTTTCCTTACTTAATTTTCGGCCTCACCATGTCCATTCTATATGTCCCTTATTATGAAAAATAAAATTTATGATTTTAGGAATGTTTCTTTCAAGAAATTATACAAGCATGTCTCCTCCATTATTTTTTATGTCTACTACAAACTTACCTATTGCTTACTCCACTCGCTTCTTTTGATCTACTTACGTATTATTATCACCCAAAGTAAAATAAATTAAGTATTATATATGCTATGTATTTTATTAGATATCTCGAGATCTCCATGAGAATTTATTGTGTCTCCCTCTCTATGGGATGTTGTTCTTACATACGTTAGAATGGTTTTCCATATTTACATCTTATTTACTTTGATATTTAATCCTGCCATTCTATCACTAGTGCTATAACATTCTTTTATGTTCCCTGTAAGATTTTTATATAAAAAATAACTCAATTTTCTTTTGTTCCATGCATGTTCTCTGAAGCATAATATATGCCCCTCTAATAACTCTGAATAATATCTCAGTTCTTGTAATTTCTTTTAATCCTGTTATAAACGAATATATTTATTTCATCTCTTGTAATAACACAGCAAAATCTTCCCTAGGCAAGGTCCCGACATATGTTATGAAATTCAGTTTCCAAAGGTAGTCTTATCTGGTGCAAAGATTTTTAGCACCACCTGCATGGGTATGTAACTGCCCATCGCCTTGGACAATTCTCCCACCTCCCTTGGGAACTGGTATCCAAGACAGGATTGGTATATTTATGACTCCATTTTGACCAGGTTTTTTTTTGTCACCACGCTGGCACTACTGAATTGAGATGCTGGGATAGTCTTCTCTCATCACTCACACAGCAAAGCAACCTAGTATGGGTGGTCTTCAATAGTATAGCTTTGTTGATATGGTGATGTGCAAACCCTTTCACCTCGTTATGGTATCAACACTAAGAAAGGGTATATACACAAGCACACACATGCATGCACACAAAGACACACACACATACACACACACACATATATAAATATATATATATATATATATATATATATATATATATATATATATATATATATATATATATATATATATATATATATATATATATATATATATATATATATATATATATATATATATATATGTGTGTGTGTGTGTGTGTGTGTGTGTGTGTGTGCGCGTATAGTTGATAGATGGGTTCCTCTTGGGAATCGCAATTTAAGTAGGAATAAAATAGTCAATGCTGCTATCATCTTCTTTATTCGGGAGCTTTCGACATAACTTATGTCATCTTCAGCCTATCTGCAATTATCATATGTAAAATTAATAAAATTAATAAAGTCATCCTAAGTACATAGTTAGGAAGATACACTTTCATGAACTGATCAACTAGTTCTAGAATCAACCAATCAAGGAACATAAAATCTTAAAAAAAGACTTATTACACACAACTATATAAAAGACTTAATAACTAATATACCTAGTCACCCGCAGGAGATGATGACCACCCATCCAGACAAGCAACCCACAGACCAAACTGATCAATGGGTCACCGGTAACTGAACAGGTAAGCCCTCATTCAAGCTGGGTTTTATCTTAAATATATATAAAGACTCTAAGATTCTCAGCTGGCTGACGTTACTATGTCTGTCCGTAATTTTGAAATTTTCCTTAGAAATGGCATGACCAGATTTAAATGCGTGGTCATAAATAGCGGAAATTAGTTTCTTACTTAACGGTATTTTAGTTCGTACCGATCTCCCCATGTGCTCCGAAATCCTACACTGAAGCTGTCTAGATGGGCTTCCAGTGTAGCACTAATTACAGAGTGCGCATTGAAAAGTGTATATGACACCGGAACACAAGGGAGTATGTAGACTCTCCTTATATTTAAACAGTGAGCCAACTGAGAACTTGTTAGTAAAAATTAATTCTAAATCTATGTGGGGATAACCCTTCCCCACAACACTCATAACCTCTGTTCTTAGTCTCTCCGAAACATAACCATAGTACGGAAAGGAGACATATAACTTTTTCTTACTGACTGTTTGAATTGTTAAATTTTGACTGTAAATTTTATCTAAAAACTTCTTGACTTGATTATAATAGAGATTCAGAAGGAACCCATTGGTAATAAAAAATGATTTCAGAAAATTTTCTTCCTCATGAAACCCCAGATAAGTTGAACATACATGATAACATCTATATAACAGTGTTTTTATCGAATTAATTTTGTAGGTTTTTGGTTCGGAGCTTAAAAAATGATTGCTTAGTCCTGTAAAAGTGTTTTTTTCGAAATACTGAGGTCTCAAAGGTATTATGTTTCCGAGAGACCAAGACATCGAGAAAAGGCAAAGTATCATCCTGTTCATTCTCTTTCGTAAATCTTATGTTACGATGCTTTGTATTTAAATAATCTAAAAACTGGCTTATGTGATCTACATTTTTGGAAAGTAAAAATGTATCGTCTACATATCGACGGTACAAAAAAGGCTTAAATTCTACAGGACAATCATTTAACCAATTCCCTTCACAATAACATAAAAATATATTTGCCAAGGTTGGTCCACACGGCGATCCCATTGCTACTCCATCTACCTGCTCATATAACTTGTTATTAAACATGAATGTGGATGTAGTGGTAGCTAGTTCTAATAGTATTTTAAATTGTTTTTTACTGAAACCTTCGAAAATGTCCTCTGGGTTAGGGAAAAGCTGTTCAAGAATTATCTCCAGTGTTTATCTTAAAGGAATGTTAGTGAACAAACTTTCAATGTCGAAGCTGCACATAACATAGTTATTTGCATCTCCGACAGAATTAATCAAGTCTACAAATTCATAAGTATTTTTCAGGGTATATTCATTTGTTGTGAGAGGGGGGAGCTTAGTTACTAGATGTTTGGACAGGTCATAGGAGCAGGTATTAATAGCTCTGAGAATTGGTCTCAGAGGAATACCTCTCTTGTGAATCTTTGGGGTAAGTCAAGAAGTTTTTAGATAAAATTTACAGTCAAAATTTAACAATTCAAACAGTCAGTAAGAAAAAGTTATATGTCTCCTTTCCGTACTATGGTTATGTTTTGGAGAGACTAAGAACAGAGGTTATGAGTGTTGTGGGGAAATGTTATCCCCACATAGATTTAAAATTAATTTTTACTAACAAGTTCTCAGTTGGCTCACTGTTTCAATATAAGGAGAGTCTACCTACTCCCTTGTGTTCCGGTGTCATATACACTTTCCAATGCACACTCTGTAATGAGTGCTACACTGGAAGCACATCTAGACAGCTTCCGTGTAGGATTTCGGAGCACATGGGGAGATCGGTACGAACTAAAATACCGTTAAGTAAGAAACCAATTTCCGCTATTTATGACCACGCAATTAAATCTGGTCATGCCATTTCTAAGGAAAATTTCAAAATTACGGACAGACATAGTAACGTCAGCCAGCTGAGAATCTTTGAGTCTTTATATATATTTAAGACAAAACCCAGCTTGAATGAGGGCTTACCTGTTCAGTTACCGGTGACCCATTGATCCATTTGGTCTGTGGGTTGCTGGTCTGGATGGGTGGTCATCATCTCCTGCGGGTGACTAGGTATATTAGTTATTAAGTCTTTTATATAGTTGTGTGTAATAAGTCTTTTTTTAAGATTTTATGTTCCTTGATCGGTTGATTTTAGAGCTAGTTGATCAGTTCATGAAAGTGTATCTTCCTAACTATGTATATATATATATATATATATATATATATATATATATATATATATATATATATATATATATATATATATATATATATATATATATATATATATATATATATATATATATATATATATATATATATATGTATCCAAATAAGCCATATATATTTTTGATATATTAATGTCTGGATTCTCTTAACGACCTCGGGATCAGAGCCCTAGGTGAAATCACACAAAGACAAGAGCTTGGCTCCGGCCGGGAATCGAACCCTGGTCGGCAAGCTTATATAGACAGTGACTAACCCACTTGGCCAAGTTAGTCACTGTCTATATAAGCTTGCCTACCAGGGTTCGATTCCCGGCCGGAGCCAAGCTCTTGCCTTTGTGTGATTTCGCCAGGGGCTCTGATCCCGAGGTCGTTAAGAGAATCTAGACATTAATATATCAAAAATATATATGGCTTATTTGAATATGAAAAACACGTAAAAATGTGCAAAATTTATCATATACGTATATATATATATATATATATATATATATATATATATATATATATATATATATATATATATATATATATATATATATATATATATATATATATATATATATATATATATATATATATATATATATATATATATATATGGAATTAATTTGTAATTACCGGTACTTTTTACTTTATATGTCTCTATGATTCTGT
>NC_090734.1:34217723-34222723 GCF_036898095.1 Palaemon carinicauda | reverse complement strand
TCCTCCTTTGTACTTTCTGCCACTTCAGAACCAGGGACATCTTCTTGTTGAAGCAGCTGCCACTCTCCCTCCAGCAGAGGACGTCTCTGTCTACATCACCTGCACAAGCAGATGTCCCCCTAACCATCCATTTGAGTAAAACGTCGACCCACCCACCACCAGAGCAATTGTCCAGCTCATTAGATCCAGGTCAGCTCCCTAAGTTTAAGCTGCCATTCACTGGTGAGGTGTCATCATATGCATTAGTAGCTGCCATCACAGCTACACATCCTACTTTAAAAATCAAAGCTAGAGCCAAAATTAAGGATGACCTTATCATCTCCCACCCACAAAAGGACCAAGAGACAGTCAGTCTTCTCCTAAGAGAATGTTCCCTTTTGATCCTTGATCCTGAGAAGAAGGCCGATGAAAGCTGAGAGCTGCTTTTATCAAAGAAAGATAACACTACACCAATTCACATACTGCAGCAACATCACCTCTGCTGAGCACAAAAAGTGCAGAAAGGATTTACCCCTTGAATAAATTCACAGCCACCTTTATTGGTCTAATACCAACAGCCCTGACCTCAGGATATGGGGAATCTTCCCCATTGAGGACTTCATTCTTGAACCCATGAAGTGCTACCATTGACAATGCTTCTGACACCACAAGGAACACTGCTGGAGACCCATTGTCTGTGGCGTCTGTAGCCAAATACACCCCACGCAGAAATGCATTGATGCACACAAATCGTACCTTCTCAAATCACACCTAAAATTGAAGGTGTCCAGAGTGCTTGAAGAGGATCAAATCAGTAACGACCATCCTAATAACAACAACAATAGCAGCAGGACTGATACAGCCCCCAATTCTAAAGCAACAGCGGTACCGCCACACCAACCTAAGCAGCAGAGACTCCCATGTCACGTGCCTGTCTATCACCATACCAAGTACCTGTCCAGCCATTATCTCTGATCTAGTTAACCCTATCCTACCAGCACTGACCCCTTCAAAAAAATCCTTTGCTCCTCCCAACCTCACACCCCTAACTCCTCCTTCACCAACCAACTTGACTTCTGATTCTTGAAGAAATTATTTCTCTCATCATCCACTTGTGTCCAGAGTTTGCACTCTGTTTAAAATCCCTTTTCATGTTCAGACTCTTTTTTAACCCTCTTTAATCCAATGCTCTTACTCCCTCATTGAGCAGAAAAAAGTAAGTAAAACTTACAGCTGCTCCTTTCTTCTCCCTCTAAAAATCCTTCAACCGTCTCCAGTCTCTTTTACTAACTGGGACTTATTGCTATAAAAACTTTCTCTACCACTAAAGCTCATCGTTTTGGTTCCATGCTGGGCCTAGTTCTTTGGTCCTGCAGGCCCTCTCTCTGGAATGAGCAACTGCTCCCTCTTTCCATGTCCTGTGCTGGGTTTTGCTATAACCAAGCTGATTTGCCTGAAGTGCATAGAAGAGTTTGACTTTCATAAGAGAATTTTACCCCGGCAGTTACCTCTTTGGGCTAAGCAACTGCCTTTGAACACAATCAGTGTGAATCTTATGGGACACTCTGTGTCCCTTTAGCCTGGTACTTTGAAGTCTAAAAGCCTCATCGGGGTGAAAGCTCTGGACAATCTTAAACTAACAGTCTCAACGCTATCAATATTTTGCCCAGCCACTTCACCACTTTCAAGACCTACATCAATGGCTCCACTCCTGGTGAAGAGGGTCAGCTATTCAACATCGACCAGAGCTGACGTGTTTGAAGTTGGGATTTAATACAGGAGGATACAGACACTCACACCAAGCCATACTGGAATGGTGTTAAAGCCGTTCATCATCCATATATGCCACCCCGCTATTCACACCTACATCAACAACCTCTCTAACTACCTACTGACCCCTTTCAGCTGCAGCTATGCTTTTACAGCACCAAACTAGCAGCTGGTGTGAAAAAAATATGCATATAATTGTCAGTAACCAGAAAACTTGTGGCAGTGGCCTCCCCTATCGCTAGTCTTTTCTTTTTACATATGGCAGGTAAGGGTGTGGGATTTCTGTAAACACTGGTGCTTGGCATTCACTTATAGCAAGGTCAGTCATCAGGAAATGACATAGTCTGTCTAAGCATGACGATGTCTGATAGTGGGCAAACAACCTGCAATACCCACCCAACATTTTCGAAACTCTCACTTCATCCCTCTCCTACCTCACTCTTAAAATAATCGCACCCACAGGTGCATGCCCACCTCCTTACTTCGTACACAGAATATTTTTTGTCCCGAACCGTGCCAAACACCCACGGTTACTGCCAACATGGTATTTTCACCATATGAAGAGGACAGAACTCCAGTGTTCGCCAGTATCAGACGTCTGGTACCTGATCGTTTGGCCGCCGATAAATAAGTATTTGCTTAATAGAAGAAATTGGCCTTTGCCAAAAGGCTCCAAACACATGGTCCTTGCTCATACACATCATCCTGATGAAAAATTGCTACTTGCGAGTGAGCATATAGAGGGAACTGGATCAATAGACCCTCCCAACCACCATTAATGTTACATCCTACTTGCAAAAAGTTGAGGTTTTCTCCTCGCCTGACCTCCTAAAGAGGAATTGGTAGGTGCCCATGAACCGAAAAGATATCCTCAGGACAATTATTAGCACCTCCTTTGGGGTGTATATATATATATATATATATATATATATATATATATAGTATATATATATATATATATTATATGTATATATATACATATATATATATAATATATATATATATATATATATATATATATATATATATGTATATATGTATATATATACATATATATTATATACTTATATATATATATATATATATATATATATATATATATATATATATATATATATATATATATATATATATATATATATATATATTTATATATATATATATATATATATGTATATATATACATATTATATATATATATATATATATATTATATATATATATATATATTATATATATATATATATATATATATATATATAACTTCCACATCGTATCACCCAGAGTCGGAAAGGGGTTGTAGAACGCTTCCATCAAACAGTAAAAAGTTGTTTACGAAAATTATGTAATAACTTTGAACATGAATGGGAAGAAAAACTACCCTTTTTCTGGCTAGCCTTACGATTGGCACCTAATGACACTAAAGGATTTGGTCCTTTTTGAATGGCTCTTCGGTCTCACCGCTTAAGGACTTCATAGTTTTTTAAAGTGTAAATTAATATTTCAAGAAAGTAAAGAAGATTAAATTCAAATTTTAAAGACCTACAAGGAGAATTTAAGAAAAGTTTGGAAATTAGCTATAGAAACCAAGAGCAACAACCAAGGGGAAACTAAAAGAAGATACGATCTTAAGGCAAAAAAAGACAAATTTTCGTGTGGGAGATGAAGCCCTAGTATCAATTCTGAGAGAAGGTCCTTCATTATCGTATAAGGTCGAAGGTTCTTATCCTATTTTAGGAAAAAAAGGCAATTTGAATTACTTAATTGACATGGGTAGACGTAGAGCTAAGTGGCTGCATATATGCTTGCTAAAGTGATACAACGAATGCCCAGTATTAGTTATAACTGTGTCGCAACGAGAAAATAGTTTTGAGAAAAACTCTAATGTGCTTAAGAATTACAAGTTGTTCATCTCTAGCTTACAAGAAGAAAAACGGAGTGAATTATATATTGTTTTTCTAAATTATCCAGAAACTCTTAGTGATGAATTAGGTTTAACTAATCTTTTGGAATATGATATTGAGTTACAGTACACTAAACCCATTAGACAAAGTCTGTATCGTTTGAGTCCATAGATGGCAGATTCAGTACGGAAGGGAATTAAGTATATGTTAGGTAATGATTTGATAGTTCCTAGCGAGAGCAAATGGTGTTCTCCGATAGTTCTAGTAAAAAGGGTAGATGGAACAGATAGGTTGTGCATTGATTTCAGAAAAGTAAATAGTGTTTACTAAGAAAAGTAATTTATCACTGCCCATGCTCAACGATTGCTTAGATATGATCGGAAATGCTAAATTCATCTTCAAGCTTGATTTACAGAAAGGTTATTGGCAAGTACCGCTAAGCAGAGGAGCTAGGAAAATATCCGCTTTTATAACACCGTTCGGTAGTTATGAACCTAAAGTAATGATTTTGGGTTAAGAAATGCAGCCAGTACCTTCCAAAGATTAATGAATAAAGTTTTAAATGCTATTGAAAACTGTGTCGTGTATTTTGATGATCTTGTTATATTTTCAGAAACTTGGAAGAACAATTATAAATTTATGCTAAATTCCTGTCAACCGTTGAAAAAGCAAACCGTGCATTAGATTTAAAGAAATGCAAATTTGGGGGCATAAAGTGGGTCTCGGTAAGATTTATCCTGAGAGTGTGAACACAGAAGTTATCATCAATTTCCCTATCCTAGCAACTAAAAAGCAGTCCATGAGATTTCTCGGGATGGTTTCATATTTCCGTAGATTTTCAGAAATAAGCGCTCCCATAACTAATCTTTTAAGAAGGGGGTGTAGTTTTGTATTTGATGAGGAATATGTAGAAGCTTTCAATAAATTAAAGGCCGCAATGCTTCACAAGCCAGTATTGTTACCTGATTTTAGCAAGGAATTTAATTTAGCGATCGATGCTACGGACATTGGTATAGGCGGAGTCTTATTACAAAAAGTGAATAGAGCAAAGCACCCCAGTAGCAAATTATTCAAAGAAAACTGAATATAGCTCAACAAAATTATTCAACTATTGAAAGGAATTTTTTGGTTTAGTTTCAGCCTTGCAGCACTTTGAGATTTATGTACGTAGTAGGCCTTTTTTAACTGAGTATACAGATCACAATCCGTTAGTTTATTGGAAAGATTTAAGAATAAGAATAAACGTCTCATGCGTTGGAGTTTAGAGCTACAAGATTATAATGTGAAGATAATTCATATAAAAGAAAAGAAAAATACTATAGCTGATAGCCCTTCCAGAGATTTTTG
>NC_090734.1:34210040-34212540 GCF_036898095.1 Palaemon carinicauda | reverse complement strand
ATATATATATATATATATATACATATATATATATATATATATATATATATATATATATATATATATATTTATGTATATCTATATACATATATATATATATAAATATATATATATATATATATATATATATATATATATATATATTTATATATATATATATATATATATATATATATATATATATATATATATATATATATATACATATATATATATATATATATATATATATATATATATATTTATATATAAATGTATATATATATATATATATATATATATATATATATATATATATAAATATATATATATATACATATATATATATATATATATATATATATATATATATGTATATATATATATATATATGTATATATATATATACATATATATATATATATATATATATATATATATATATATATATATATATATATATATATATATATATATACATATATATACATTGTGGAACACTTCCATCAAACAGTAAAAAGTTGCTTCCGAAAACTATGTAATAGCTTTCAACATGACTTGGAAGAAAAACTACCTTTTGTCTTGCTAGCCTTACGATTGGCACCTAACGACCCTGCTGGATTTGGTCCTTCTGAGTTGCTCTTCGGTCTCACCGCTTAAGGAACTTCAGAAATTTTAAAGTATAAATTAAAGTTTCAAGAAAGTAAAGATTACATTCAAAATTTAGAGACTTACAAGGAGAATTTAAGAAAAGCTTGGAAATTAGCTATAGAAATCAAGAGCAACAATCAAAGGGAAACTAAAAGAAGATACGATATTTAAGGCAAAAGAGAGAAATTTTCCTGATGGATATGGAGTCCTAGTATTAATTCTGAGAGAAGGTGCCTCATTATCTTATAAGTTCGAAGGTTATAATCCTATTTTAGGAAAAAGGGGCTATTTGAATTACTTAATGGATATGGGTAGACGTAGAGCCAAGTGGCTGAATATACACTTGCTAAAGAGATACAACGAACGCCCAGTACCAGTTATAACTGTGTCGCATCGAGAAATTAGTTTTCAGAAAAACTCTAATGTGCTTAAGAATTTCAAGATGTTTATATCTAGCCTAGAAGAAGAAAAACGAAATGAATTATATAATGTTTTTCTAAATTATCCACAAACTGTTAGTGATGAATTAAGTTTAACAATTCTTTTGGAACATGATATTGAGTTACAGGACACTAAATTAATTAGACAAAGTCCGTATTATTTGAGTCCAGAGATGGCACATTTAGTACGAAAGGAAATTAGGTATATGTTAGATAATGATTTGATAGTTCGTAGCGAGAGTGAATGGTGTTTTCCAATAGTTCTAGTAAAAAAAGGAAGATGGAACACATAGGTTGTGCATTGATTTCAAAAAAGTAAATAGTGTTACAAGGCAAAATAATTTTCCACTTCCCAGGCTCGACGATTTCTTAGATATGATCGGAAATGCTAAATTTATCTTCAAGCTTGATTTGCACAAAGGCTATTAGCAAGTACCACTAAGCAGAGGAGCTAGGTAAATATCGGCTTTTATAACACCGTTTGGTAGTTATGAACCTAAATTAATGCTTTTTGGGTTAAGAAATGCAGCCAGTACCTTCCAAAGATTAATGAATAAAGTTTTAAATGGTATTGAAAACTGTGTCTTGTATTTAGAAGATCTTGTTATATCTTCAAAAACTTGTGAAGAACATTTAAAAATGTTTGTTAAAATCCTGACAACCGTTGAAAAAGCAAACCTTGCATTAGATTTTAAAAAAATGCGAATTTGGGAAAACCTATATCACTTATTTATGGCAAAAAGTGGGTCTCGGTAAGATTTATCCTAAGAGTGTCAACACAGAAGTTATCATTAATTTCCCTATCCTAGCACCCAAAAAGCAGCCCATGAGATTTCTCGGGATGGTTTCATATGTCCGTAGATTTTTCAGAAATAAGCGCTCCCATAACTAATCTTTTTAAGAAGGGGCGTAGTTTTGTATTTGATGAGGAATGTGTAGAAGGTTTCAATAAATTAAAGGCCCTAATGCTTCATGGGCCAGTATTGTTACCTGATTTTAGCAAGGAATTTAATTTAGCGATCGATGCTACGAACATTGGTATAGGCGGAGTCTTGTTACAAAAAGTGAATAGAACAAAGCACCCAGTACCATATTATTTAATGAAACTGAATAAAACTCAACAAAATTATTCAAAACTATTCAAAAGGAATTGTTTAGTTTAGTTTCAGCCTTGCAGCACTTTGAGTTTTATGTACGTAGTAGGCCTTTTTTAACTGTGTATACAGATCACAATCCGTTAGTTTATTTGGAAAGATTTAATAATAAGAATAAACGTCTCATGCGTTGGAGTTTAGAGGTAAAATATTATAATCTGAAGATAATTCATAAAAAAGAAAAGAAAAATACTATAGCTGATAACCCTTCCAGATATTTTTGAAAAGAAGAAAGAGTTTATTTTTCTAGCTTTGTGTTGAGTGAATGGATTGCGA